>NW_015507369.1:18032-19632 GCF_001515645.1 Sinocyclocheilus grahami | reverse complement strand
CCAGAGAGAGCCAGACGCTTCATCTATCTTCCTTCTTATCTTTCCCTGGATGTGATGAGTGTCGAGACAGAGGAGACTGTGGACTCGCCACCACAGTCCTTCACATATGAGGTGTGATTCGTGATTATGGGGTGTGTTTCGTGCACTCGCCAAAATAAAATATTGTTTGGCCAGCCTAGAAACAGGACGCTCGTCCTAAAAATATTTAGACGAGGGTTTTCTGAATCCAGATCACAGCCTTCACGACGGGGGCCTTCTGTTTTTCCCCGATCTCCATGCTGAGGTGTCAAGATCGTGGGAGAAACCGTACTCATCCTGTATTTACAGCCCCACAGTCTCGAATTATTCAAAATAACATCGTGGGGCTGAATGATAAGGGATATGGGGCGATGCCAGTGGTGGAGCAGACGCTTGTGAGCTATCTCTCCCCATCCTCAGCATCGTCCCTGAAGGCCCCGAAGCTTCCCACCAGGCCCGTTAGGCTTACATCGAGTCTGGTTGGGAAAGCTTATACGACGGCAGGTCAGGCTGGCGCGTGTTTGCACACCATGGCAGTGTTACAAGCATACCAGGCTGACCTGCTCAGGGGTGGGGCTGCTGAGCGGGAGCAGCCCAAGCCATCAAGCTCCTCATATCGCCAGTCTCAAAAAAAGAGTGTTGCAACACGCACCCCTCCACAGAAAGATTGGGGTTTCAAATTGTAAACACTATGAACAAACAAATATATTCCTTGACAAAGATTGTCTCAGACACTATATGTATTTTGAAACCCGCACCCCTCCACAGAAAGACCGAAAACGGATCTGCGGACCGTTATTTTGTCTAAGAGGACCTCGGCTAAATGTCCTCTGCGACTCCAGGGCATCGGCATACTCAATTACATAGACGATTGGTTAATACTAGCTCAATCGGAGCAGATGGCGGCTCGGCATCGAGATGTCGTCCTCGCCCATATGAGAGAGCTGGGGTTAAGACTAAACGCCAAGAAGACTGTTCTTTCTCCACTACAGAGAACCACTTATTTGGGCGTGGTGTGGGACTCAACCTCGATGCAGGCACGTCTGTCTCCTGCCCGAATCGAGTCAATCTTCACGACAGTCACGAGAATAAGAGAAGGCAAGTCACTCACTGTCAAATAATTTCAAAGACTGTTGGGCCTGATGGCAGCGGCGTCCAACGTGATACCTTTTGGCCTGCTGTACATGAGACTCTTGCAGTGGGGGCTCAGAACCAAGGGATTTTCCCCGAGGGGGAATCCGCTTCGCATGATCAAGGTCACGCGGCGATGCTTACGTGCCTTAGACATGTGGAAGAAACGTTGGTTCCTGGTTCAAGGCCCGATTTTAGGGGCTCCTTGTCGTCGCGTAACGCTAACAACGGATGCCTCTCTCACGGGCTGGGGAGCGGTCATGAGTGGCCGCTCTGCCCAGGGTCTGTGGGAAGGCCATCATCTCTTTTGGCACATCAACTGTCTGGAAATGCTGGCCGTGTTTCGAGCTCTGACACACTTCCTTCCAGACCTAAGGGGGCATCATGTGCTTGTCCGCACAGACAACACATCGGTGGTCTCCTACATCAATCGGCAGGGGGGTCTGCGTTC
>NW_015507369.1:15583-16445 GCF_001515645.1 Sinocyclocheilus grahami | reverse complement strand
CCAGGAAGTAGGCCAAGAAAGGCTTAATCTGCTCTGTCCAGTTCGAACACTGGATTCTTACGCACACAGAGCTGTCCCGTGGCGTAAGGCAGATCAGCTATTTGTTTGTTTTGGTCCGCCAAAGAAAGGATCTCCGGCGACCAAGCAGACCATGAGTAGGTGGGTGGTCGAGGCCATCTCACTAGCCTACGAGTCCTCTGGCCTCCCGTCACCTATGGGGGTCAGAGCGCACTCGACCAGGAGTATGGCGGCCTCCAAGGCTTTCAACTTGGGTGTGGCCTTGCAAGACATTTGTGCTGCGGCGGGCTGGTCCTCTCCGCACACTTTTGTCTGTTTTTACAACCTAGACCTGGCATGTACCCCAGGTTCCCAAGTTCTCTCTTCGTGATGTGCTCGCAAGATACACACAGGCAGGGACTTGGTAGTACGGCGCAGTGGGTATTCTCTTTCCCAAAGCGACTTTGACGCAGCTCGAGTTCCTGAAGGGGAACGTCTCTGGGTTACGTATGTAACCATGGTTCCCCGAGGGAACGAAACGCTGCGTCTCTTTGCCATACTCCCTGCATCCCTCCAGGCGCTACTTCATCGAAGCTGGTTTGCCCTCTGTTGGATATGCTTTTATACTTTCTGTTGCTTACATCACCCCGCTTGTGACGTCTCGCTACTCCGTTGGACTGATTTGACACGTGCTTCAGAACGCGGTCACGCAAGGGCGTTCCCAAAGCGACTTCGACGCAGCTCGAGTTCCTGAAGGGGAACGTCTCTAGGTTACGTATGTAACCATGGTTCCCCGAGGGAACGAGACGCTGAGACGAAGTCACTTTGGGAACGCCCCTGCGTGACCGCGTTCTGAAGCACGTGT
>NW_015507369.1:13192-14608 GCF_001515645.1 Sinocyclocheilus grahami | reverse complement strand
CTTTTGTCTGTTTTTACAACCTAGACCTGGCATGTACCCCAGGTTCCCAAGTTCTCTCTTCGTGATGTGCTCGCAAGATACACACAGGCAGGGACTTGGTAGTACGGCGCAGTGGGTATTCTCTTTCCCAAAGCGACTTTGACGCAGCTCGAGTTCCTGAAGGGGAACGTCTCTGGGTTACGTATGTAACCATGGTTCCCCGAGGGAACGAAACGCTGCGTCTCTTTGCCATACTCCCTGCATCCCTCCAGGCGCTACTTCATCGAAGCTGGTTTGCCCTCTGTTGGATATGCTTTTATACTTTCTGTTGCTTACATCACCCCGCTTGTGACGTCTCGCTACTCCGTTGGACTGATTTGACACGTGCTTCAGAACGCGGTCATGCAGGGGCGTTCCCAAAGCATCTCGTTCCCTCGGGGAACCATGGCTACATACATAACCCAGAGATGTTGTCTCACAGGTGAATGACACATGATGTAGCCCAGCGGTTCCCTGCTCCCTACTCCCTGAGCAGGGAAATCCTTTGAAGTTTACATCACTTCAGAACATTCATTCATGGATTTGAGCTGCAGTGTCTTCACACACAGACGAAACTTACTAGAGAAGTGTGAAGTGTGACATAATATACCTCTGTAAATAAATGTGAGGACTGGAATTGGGAACCGCTGATGTAGCCTATTGTAGTAATGTTGTCTCTGGTATTCTGGTCTGTTCGTGTTCATGCATTCAGGGGGCGTGGCTTTGGACGGCGATTGCAGGGAGGGTGGGACATTCGCTTTCAGTGCTATCAGGCTAAAGTTAGCATTTTCCAAGATCTCCTACTGCACCTTTAACCCTAACCCCTAAATAATATATTAAAAATATTAACATGAATGATAGCTTGAATCATGCAGTGCCATGTGCTGTTTCTTTTCTAAACAGTCAGACTGACAAAATGTCCTAACTTTATGTGATGTGATACGACACTGTGAATAAAAGGTCTTCTCCAATGTTAATCAGCTTTTTTAGCGATTAACAGCTAATTTTTTTCTTTTTTTATATTAAAATAACATTACAATTTTACAATATTGTAATATTAAATTTAATATTTATAAGGTTTCATTTTATTTTGATAGTCCACTTTGTAGCTACATGTCAACTAATTCTCATTAATTTGCAACTGCATGTCCACTAACTCTCAGAGTAAACTTAGGGTAGGTTTAGGGTTTGTAGAATAAGTTGACATATACTTGCAAAGTTTCTGATAGTCAGTATGTTGTATGTTGTGGACCCATCAAAATAAATTGTTAGAAGATATTAAGCAGACAGTCTACTAATACTCTAATGACTGCTAGTTGACATGTAGTTGCAAAGTTACCTACTATTAGTAGAATGTCTAAAGTGGACTATCAAAATAAAGTGTTACCATTTATATAT
>NW_015507369.1:3197-12976 GCF_001515645.1 Sinocyclocheilus grahami | reverse complement strand
AAATTTAAGGGGGTCTGAATACTTTCCGTACCCACTGTATATATATATATATATATATATATATATATATATGTATGTATTATGCTATTAAAATGCTTCACTTAGGGTTTGAATATCATTGTGTAATTTCCCTCAGGAAACAAAAACATTCAAATTGTAAACACTATGAACAAACAAATATATTCCTTGACAAAGATTGTCTCAGACACTATATGTATTTTGAATAATGTTAAAATTGTTTCATTTTTATTGATTTGGTTATGTTCTTATTAATTTAATTGCAGAGAGAGCTCCGCCCACACACTTATCTGATTGGCTGTGATTTGTGATTGGTTATATCATGTCTGGTGTGGACAGACGCAGCTAGTAGCAACTAGTTAGGGCACGTGTTGCAATTTTATAATATAGCGGGCCAACAAATCCCAAAGTCTTACATTCTAGGAGAGACCTGAGACATATCTAGAGAACAGATTATCATAAAGAAGGTGGGATATTTTGGGTAAAAGCCATTAGCAAATGACACTAATGGCTGAACTGTGAATACCGTTGTTAAGCCATTGTAAGAGTGAAAAGAACATCCAAAGTATCTACTATATTTCCACAGTGAATGCCTGTTGATCTTTTTTTTCATTTAAAGGGGTCATATGATGTTGCTAAAAAGAACATTATGTTGTGTATTTGGTGTAATGAAATGTGTTTATGTGGTTTAAGGTAAAAAAAAAACACATTATTTTCCATATACTGTACATTATTGTTTCTCCTCTATGCCCCGCCTTTCTGAAACGCGCCGATTTTTACAAAGCTCATCGGTTTGAAATGCGAGGTGTGCTCTGATTGGCCAGCTATCCAGTGCATTGGCCGAATACCTCAAGCATGTGACGGAAATGTTACCTTACCATATTGTGATGCCGTGTCCCAGAGTGACGAGACAAAAACAGGCGTTATAAACGATATTGTAAAATAAAAAAATTAAATAAAAAAACTAGGCATTTGTTGCATCCAGTGGGGACATAAATACGGATTATAATGACTTATACTGTCTTTTTACGTGTTGCGTTGCATCGCGCCGTGTAAACATAAAATAATTTCTGCATTTGTGAGATCAGGAAACAGTCCTCCATAAAATGTGCTGCACACATCTGAATATTTGGGTTGAACTGTTCTGGAACAGTGTTGTAAATACAACTTAACCACTCATTTCTAGTCAAGTCCTCTTTTGGAAGGCCAAACAAAGTATTTTCGCTTTTGCAACGAAACACACAGCGTCTCCACAACAATGCGGCGGCAGCAACAATACTACAGCGAGAATCAAAGTTATGCCTTCTTTCTTTGCATGAACATTTGGGCGGTGTTATGCAAATCTTCCCACATTGTGACGTAGACATGTGGGGGCGTGTTTAAACGAGGTGTTTTAGAAGGGCGTGGACCAGTCTTAACTTTTATAAAGAATATCTCTTTGGGTTTGAGACTTTAGGCTTTGCAACTTTAGGGATCTTATCTATTCACGAACAGCTTGTGACACTCCAAAGAGAAAGGAAAACTTGAAATAGCATCATATGACCCCTTTAAAGAAGCCGATGCAGATTGAATTGGTAATGAAGTTATTAATTCTGTTGGAGCAGATGGTGATGGAAGAGGGGAATGAGGAGCTGAAATGCCCCTGTAGCTCACCACTCAGCCCGCCTGACCCGTTCTGTCTCTCAATTCCCTCCTGCTCATGGAATACTACCAAAAAACAACCCCTGAACAGCTTGTTCTGCCTCAAACTGACTTTTCCTCCAGATCACAACGTTCATATCTTGCTCTGACTGATTTTAGTATCTCTTTCTCTCGCTCTCTCTTTCTCCTCACATGAAAGCAGATGTTTTGTTTGCTCTGCCGACAAAAACAAAAGGCAGAGTCATTAGCGATAGAGAGTAGTTTGCTTATGTAAATAAACCGCTAGGTGAAAAATTCTTATTTACTTTTCACCCTAATAGTCCACCCACAGATTGCAGTATCACATCACCCAAGAGCTGTTGGTGAATCAAATAATTATTAACAGTAATCTTGCACAGGAGTTTTGCAACATTATAATTATTATTTAAAAACACTTGAATTGATTTCAAGTTCTTTTCCATTCCAAAAAATCATGTATCAGTATTTTGTCTTAATTTCTAAGAATGTCTAAACCAGCAAGATATTAAGAAGGGCTTTAAATGATAATAATATGATGATCATTTTAAATGAAATATACATATAAAGTATACTTGTTATTTATTTGCATGTTTTTTTCTAATGCAAAGCCATCCAGACATGTTCACACAAGTGTCACACAGAAATTACATTCAAATCAAGCAGCTTTCTGTTGGTCAGCGTGATCAACTTGAAACTGTTGCAAAATCTGTGAAGGGAATTCTTTCTCCCTCACGTGAAATTCCCAATCGCATGGATTCCTATTGAAATGACTGGATTTGGCCTGTGAAAATCAGCCAAACAACGGTAAATTGCAAACAACGTGCTCGCCACGGCGGCACATATACTAAAATTGGATAGATACAGAGAAGATTAGCATGGCCCCTGCGAAAGGATGACACGCAAATCCGTGAAGCGCTCCATCTTTTTGTGGGGAAGTCGTGGCCTAATGGTTAGAGAATCGGACTTGTAACCCAAGGTTGTGGGTTTGAGTCTCGTACCGGCAGGGATTGTAGGTGGGGGGAGTGAATGTACAGCACTCTCGCCCACCTTCAATACCACGACTGAGGTGCCCTTGAGCAAGGCACCGAACCCCCAACTGCTCCCCGGGCACCGCAGCATAAATGGCTGCCCACTGCTCCAGGTGTGTGTTCACTGCTGTGTGTGTGCACTTTGGATGGGATAAATGCAGAGCACTAATTCCGAGTATGGGTCACCATACTTGGCCACATGTCATGTCACTTTTTATTTTTTTAAATGTGACCACACCTTTAGCCAGTTAGGGCTATGCTAAGCTCATATGTTAAGCTATTGCTTTCTAACTGAAAATAGTGAAAATACCTAAGTGTCTGAATAGTTCTTGGGGCCACTGCAGCTGTGTGGGCCTGACTGGACGACATTGTCAGCGTTTTTCCCTTCACAAGGTCCAAAGTGAGCCTGACACACCCGCGTACGCTCATCTCTTTCTCCCAATCACACACCCTCACATTCACTGTTCTCCATTTAGAGAGCCGGACACGAGTGAATGCGAATCTCAGTCACAATGTAGTGTTCTGACAATTCATGCTAATCACTAACAGATGGATATTAACTAATAGAGTTCCTGTGGCTCAGTGGTAGAGCTTTGCATTAGCAGTGCAAAAGGTCATGGGTTCGATTCCCAAGGAACACACATACTGGTAAAAAATGTATATCCTGAATGCACTATAAGTCGCTTTGGATAAAAGCATCTGCTAAATGCATTAATTATTATTAAAGGAATGCTCTGGGTTTAATATGAGTTAAGCTCAGTCGACAGCATTTATGTCGTAATATCAATTTTCTCATTTGTAATTTCAACTTGTGTGTTCATTTTTATTAATTTTTTTCTATTATTTTTAAGAAAAATTGTGGTGAGGAAAAATGTAACGGAACTGGCAGGGCAGTAAACATTAAAATATACACTGTTTATAGCCACAATACATAGATATTATTAAATGTGCTTAAAGCTGCAGTCCGTACATTTTTTGTGTTCAAAATTAGCAAAATGTATATAATAAGCGAGTACACCATGAATCCATTTTCCAAACCATGTTTTTGGCTTATACTGAATCACTATGGTACACCTATAATAAATGTTTATATTCAGCCTATTTTAGACGGGGTTGGGTAGGTACCGCTGCGGAGTTGCCCAGTACCTGCGTGGTTCGTCATAGACATAAACAGAGAGAAGTAGCTCCGGCTACAATGTTCTTCCGTAAGACGCATGCAGTTCTGTTTATTAACCACTAGAGTGCCAAAAGTTACGGACTGCAGCTTTAATTATTTCGTGCAATTACATTAGCGAAATTTCAGCAAAATGTTGCTGGCAAAAAGGTCCAATGTTTATTCTCTGTTTGTCAATGTGGCAAATGCATGATCAACTTGAACCCGTTGCGAAATCTGTGTGGGGAAATATTTCGCTCTCATGTAAAATTCCCAAACGCATGGATTTCTATTGAAATGACTAGCGAAAATTTGCCAAACAGCAGAAAATGTAACAGCCCCATTATTTAGTTAGGGCTATGCTAAGCAATGCTAAACTGTTTAAACTGCTTTCTAACTGAAAATACTGTACAAAATAGCAAAATGTTTGATTTGAGCATTTTTAGCTTTGGCGATATAATGGAATATGTCCTTTTAAAGACAGGGATTAAACGGATAGTTCACCCAAAAATTTTAATTCTGTCATCATTTGCTATGTAGCCATTGACTTCCATAGTATTTATTGATTTATTTTTAACCATACTATGGAAGTCAATGGCTACCGTCAAGTCTTTGCCAACATTTTATTTTTTATTTATTTATTGTGCGTGTGTGTGTGTGTTCAGCAGAAGAAACAAACTCATTCAAGTTTACAGTATCCTGAGGGTGAATAAATAATGACAGAATTATCTATCCCTTTAAGACATATTCATATTGTAAGTACTAACAAGTAAACCATAAAGCAATTTCTGTTATTTCTAATCAGAGACCAGATACAATATGCATTAAAGAGTTGCCAAAAATATTAATGTAATATTTTGGCCTTTAAACCCTCTGTACGATTGATTGATTGATTGATTGATCGATCGATTGCAGAACAAAAAAATAATTATATTTTCTGTGGTAATCAGTTGTGTTTGACAAATGCTGTTGATGGAGCCTAACCCTCTTACATCACATTTGAGGTTGGAAGTGCATTGTGTGTGATGGAGGTATGAGATACTGGAGGGAAATTCCTCAGCATCCAGCCACTTTACAGCAGCATGACTCTCAGCAGAGAACACACTTCTACAGACAGAGAAACTATTGTAATGCTCTCGAGCAGCTGTGCGTGTTTGTCTTTCGAGTGCCTGTTGGGACCCTCGGCTCTGCCTGTACTGCATGTCCTTTGACTGCTGATTGGATTATATTTCTTTCCCTTAGAGGACTGCGCTTTTCTGGAAGTCAGCGTGTCAAGCACAAGTGTTTTCTCCTCTCCCTGTGTGTTTATGTGCGCATCCGTGCTTAGCTGAAGAAGCTGTTGAGCTCTGTAAGTGACTCCTGGCCTCTATAGGGTCACTAAGACAGCAAATCAGTAGGAGTTTGTTATGCCAAGGCAGAGCAGATACTGTTTTATTATTGTCTAACAGAAAACAGTTTAAGATCCAGATCTCAGGAGCCGGCAGCGTAATATTGTCTTGAAAGACCTGTGCGTCCCATTGCGCGAGTGGTTTTAGATTTTAAAGTCAATATGGGATGGCATTCCCAAACTATTTTACTTATGTAATCTGACATATTTTAGGTGATGGAAAAATCTGCATATCATTATCACATATCTTTGAGTATGTCATGTGTTTTGGAGTTTTGTTTCAAGTTTAAGTTTCATGTATTATTTTGTAATTTTGCTTCATGTCATGGTCTCTGTTAGTCATGTGTTTTCCTTGTTCTTCTTGTGTTCCTGCCATGTGTTTCTTTAGTTTGTGTCTTTCATTGGTTCATTGTCTTGTCATGTGGTCTTCAGTTCTGCTTCCTGATTGGTTCATATTCCTCAGCGCCACACTGTCAATGGTTGTTGTTGTCATGTGTACCCCTTTGTTTGATATATATATAACCCTCATGTTTCTCTGTGCTTTGTCTATCTGTTGCCTGTAACTACTGTTAGTAAGTTGTGTCCATGTCTATGTTCTTGCTTTGCCTAGTCAAGCCAAGCCAAGCCAAGCCATATCTGTGTTTATTGTTTATCTGCTCACTTTTGGGATATAATAAAACTGCACTTGGGTTCTCACAACGCTCACCTTCAGTGTACTCTCATTACATTATAATTCATAAATACTTATGTTTTTGGAAAGTTGCACCACATGACATTTTACAAATTGAATTAAACTTGCCTTTATGAGACATTTTTGACCTCAAAACACAGAAATGAGAGTTTTCAGGGGTCTCTCTGTGATATCATTTCCTGTTTTTCCTGCATGTCGGTTGCACCACATTACTTTTTGGGCACACCACAACTTCAATTTGGCAGACAAAGTTTTCGAATGTTTATCATTTTTAACTATTAATCATTTTCAAATTGCTTCAATTGCTTTTTGTAAGAAATAATAATATAAGACTAGACAAATAATTGAAGTTTTCTTTTTTTAAATTTCTGTATTTAATGAGACAGTTGTACCCATAGATATGTAAACGTAGATGCCTTATTCGCTACTGTTTCTATGGTCCGCTATACGTAAGCCGTTCAATGGTCAACTTGACATCATTCACCATGATAATCAATTAATGAACAGCCGATTGTTGTAAAAACTGCTGGGATTTAAGTTACAAAAAAAAAAAACACAATCCAACACATTCTTACCTGTGAAAGGTTATCCTGAATTTAAATCCAGGCGGTTTTTACAACCATATGCTGTGCAGGATTGTGGCATCTTCAAATATTCATTGATTATTATGGTGAATGACGTCAAGTTGACCGTTACAATATGGCGGAAGCGTCTACATACTTGGAGCGGTCGAATGTGGCATCTATTGTACATATCTATGGTTTTTATTGCAATATTAAATCATGTTCATCATAGAATAGGTGTATATAGATGTATAGGTCAGTGTACTGTACTGTTCAAACTGTTTTTGTACTGTTTTTGATTGTCTTCTGTTCATCAGGGCTGAATTTATTTGATCAAAAATACAGCAAAACAGTAACATTGTGAAATATATTACAATTTCAAATGACTGTTTTCTATTTGAATATATTTTAAAATGTAGTTTATGTGTGTGTGTGTGTTCAGCAGAAGAAACAAACTCATTCAAGTTTACAGTATCCTGAGGGTGAATAAATAATGACAGAATTATCTATCCCTTTAAGACATATTCATATTGTAAGTACTAACAAGTAAACCATAAAGCAATTTCTGTTATTTCTAATCAGAGACCAGATACAATATGCATTAAAGAGTTGCCAAAAATATTAATGTAATATTTTGGCCTTTAAACCCTCTGTATGATTGATTGATTGATTGATTGATCGATCGATTGCAGAACAAAAAAATAATTATATTTTCTGTGGTAATCAGTTGTGTTTGACAAATGCTGTTGATGGAGCCTAACCCTCTTACATCACATTTGAGGTTGGAAGTGCATTGTGTGTGATGGAGGTATGAGATACTGGAGGGAAATTCCTCAGCATCCAGCCACTTTACAGCAGCATGACTCTCAGCAGAGAACACACTTCTACAGACAGAGAAACTATTGTAATGCTCTCGAGCAGCTGTGCGTGTTTGTCTTTCGAGTGCCTGTTGGGACCCTCGGCTCTGCCTGTACTGCATGTCCTTTGACTGCTGATTGGATTATATTTCTTTCCCTTAGAGGACTGCGCTTTTCTGGAAGTCAGCGTGTCAAGCACAAGTGTTTTCTCCTCTCCCTGTGTGTTTATGTGCGCATCCGTGCTTAGCTGAAGAAGCTGTTGAGCTCTGTAAGTGACTCCTGGCCTCTATAGGGTCACTAAGACAGCAAATCAGTAGGAGTTTGTTATGCCAAGGCAGAGCAGATACTGTTTTATTATTGTCTAACAGAAAACAGTTTAAGATCCAGATCTCAGGAGCCGGCAGCGTAATATTGTCTTGAAAGACCTGTGCGTCCCATTGCGCGAGTGGTTTTAGATTTTAAAGTCAATATGGGATGGCATTCCCAAACTATTTTACTTATGTAATCTGACATATTTTAGGTGATGGAAAAATCTGCATATCATTATCACATATCTTTGAGTATGTCATGTGTTTTGGAGTTTTGTTTCAAGTTTAAGTTTCATGTATTATTTTGTAATTTTGCTTCATGTCATGGTCTCTGTTAGTCATGTGTTTTCCTTGTTCTTCTTGTGTTCCTGCCATGTGTTTCTTTAGTTTGTGTCTTTCATTGGTTCATTGTCTTGTCATGTGGTCTTCAGTTCTGCTTCCTGATTGGTTCATATTCCTCAGCGCCACACTGTCAATGGTTGTTGTTGTCATGTGTACCCCTTTGTTTGATATATATATAACCCTCATGTTTCTCTGTGCTTTGTCTATCTGTTGCCTGTAACTACTGTTAGTAAGTTGTGTCCATGTCTATGTTCTTGCTTTGCCTAGTCAAGCCAAGCCAAGCCAAGCCATATCTGTGTTTATTGTTTATCTGCTCACTTTTGGGATATAATAAAACTGCACTTGGGTTCTCACAACGCTCACCTTCAGTGTACTCTCATTACATTATAATTCATAAATACTTATGTTTTTGGAAAGTTGCACCACATGACATTTTACAAATTGAATTAAACTTGCCTTTATGAGACATTTTTGACCTCAAAACACAGAAATGAGAGTTTTCAGGGGTCTCTCTGTGATATCATTTCCTGTTTTTCCTGCATGTCGGTTGCACCACATTACTTTTTGGGCACACCACAACTTCAATTTGGCAGACAAAGTTTTCGAATGTTTATCATTTTTAACTATTAATCATTTTCAAATTGCTTCAATTGCTTTTTGTAAGAAATAATAATATAAGACTAGACAAATAATTGAAGTTTTCTTTTTTTAAATTTCTGTATTTAATGAGACAGTTGTACCCATAGATATGTAAACGTAGATGCCTTATTCGCTACTGTTTCTATGGTCCGCTATACGTAAGCCGTTCAATGGTCAACTTGACATCATTCACCATGATAATCAATTAATGAACAGCCGATTGTTGTAAAAACTGCTGGGATTTAAGTTACAAAAAAAAAAAACACAATCCAACACATTCTTACCTGTGAAAGGTTATCCTGAATTTAAATCCAGGCGGTTTTTACAACCATATGCTGTGCAGGATTGTGGCATCTTCAAATATTCATTGATTATTATGGTGAATGACGTCAAGTTGACCGTTACAATATGGCGGAAGCGTCTACATACTTGGAGCGGTCGAATGTGGCATCTATTGTACATATCTATGGTTTTTATTGCAATATTAAATCATGTTCATCATAGAATAGGTGTATATAGATGTATAGGTCAGTGTACTGTACTGTTCAAACTGTTTTTGTACTGTTTTTGATTGTCTTCTGTTCATCAGGGCTGAATTTATTTGATCAAAAATACAGCAAAACAGTAACATTGTGAAATATATTACAATTTCAAATGACTGTTTTCTATTTGAATATATTTTAAAATGTAGTTTATTCCTGTGATGCAAAGCTGAATTTTCAGCATCATTACTCCAGTCTTCAGTGTCACTTGATCCTTCAGAAATCATTCTAATATGCTGATTTGATGCTGAAGAAACATTTATTATGTGATTTATTAACTGAAAATGACAGTGCAGCTGAATGTGTGGAAAGTGTTTTTTTTTCAAGAATTTTTTATGAACAGAAACATTATAAATGTCCTTGCTGTCATTGTAATCAGTTTGATGCACCTTTGTTGTTGCTTTTTAGCCCTAAAAAAATTATGCACCCCTCCCCCCCACACACACTTTTAAATGGTAATGTATGTATAAATTGCACTTTTGTATTTTTGATTAATAGATCCGAACAAAAAAAGTGAGCGTCATGTCATCATATATATATATATATATATATATATATATATATATATATATATATATATATATATATATAA
>NW_015507369.1:0-2055 GCF_001515645.1 Sinocyclocheilus grahami | reverse complement strand
GGCCTTGTCCCAACTTTTTTGAGATGTTGATGCCATGAAATTTAAAATCAACTTATTTTTCCCTTAAAATGATAAATTTTCTCAGTTTAAACATTTGATATGACATCTATGTTGTATTCTGAATAAAATATTGAAATTTGAAACTTCCACATCATTGCATTCTGTTTTTATTCACAATTTGTACAGTGTCCCAACTTTTTTGGAATCGGGTTTGTGTATATATATTTATTATTATTATATATATATATATAATTTTTTTTTTTGCTATACATTTTTCTTTGTGAACGTATTAATGGGGAGTGGAGATAGTGGTCAGGTTTCTGTGAGTCCCCTGAAATTAAAGGTTAAAGCAATGACTAGACTATTGGTTAATATGTTGATGAAATATTAATGAAAGACATTTTTTTCAGTGGAATAACACTTATATATATATATAATTTTTTTTTTTGCTATACATTTTTCTTTGTGAACGTATTAATGGGGAGTGGAGATAGTGGTCAGGTTTCTGTGAGTCCCCTGAAATTAAAGGTTAAAGCAATGACTAGACTATTGGTTAATATGTTGATGAAATATTAATGAAAGACATTTTTTTCAGTGGAATAACACATGCACTGTTCAGTCGTTCACAATAAGGCCAAGAACGTGTATTAAGGAAGTAAATAGGGTCAATTTACTTTTTCCACTCCATTTGACCTGTTATTGTGTCCAAGGAGACCGGGTGTACCATATAATTTCCCACAATCCAGTTCAGTTTGACAGACACATCTCCTCGGGTAGTTTTCACTCATGACTGCACTTTCTCTGTAAGGAGCATTTCAGACTTAAAAAAACAACAACTGTTATTTAGAATTACTCCTCTATTGTACACTTAGACAACTGTAATTTTATTGTTTTTTCCTGTCACACTTTGTCTCTCTTTCCCATGTCTGTGAGCTTCACACCTCGCCGGGGAAACATCTGTGTGGGGAGTGAGACGGCTGGGGGTGCAGATGGGGCGCAGGAACCTGAGTGCATCTCATCCCCGTTAATGATGAGTGTTGGTGCCCTTTCTCTCAGATACACGAGACATTGTTCGCCACCACTGGTCCGCTCACTTCCCCACGAATGCCCAGCTCGACAGATTTACCGACATATGCAGGGCTTGTTGTTTTCATTGAAAAAAAATCCAGCGAAGTAGTTCATTTGCAGACGTGCGCCGCTAACCTTACAAGCCACATGTATCTTTCCGAAAGACGGTGGGCGCCGCACAGGAGCGCAGTGAAGTCTGTTCTTTTTGTCTAATGTGATTTTAATTCCATATTTAGCGGATATGCAGATGTGTGAGGTCATGATGTGTTTGCGAGGTTTTTCCCGAGCTTTGAAAATGAAATTCTCGTCAACATGTCGACATCCATCACTCTCTCGGCAATTGCTCGGTTGTGTCTTAATTAGGATTTATCAGGCGCAGTGAATCCCAGTGAGCTCTTGGTGCATTGCATCACATTTAGACCCTGTCAGAGGTTCCTGAATGATTAATTTGACAACTTTTCAATGTATCCAGATTTACTTCTTCATTTACAGATATAGCCTACTATCAACCATATCTGGTTACATTTCCAGAAGGTTTCATTATCTTTGATTTTTTTAAATAATTTAGCAAGTATGTTGGTGTAGATATGCTCCACACATCTCACATTCTCAATTAAGCTGATCAGAAAGTGTGCAGATAAAGGCATCTTGTAGATTATGAACTGGTTAACAAGAACTCACATTTTTAGTATGCATAATTTGTATAAAATAAAACAAAAAATAAAGTCTATTTTATTTCAGAGCTCAGTTTTTAACCTTTTTTTTACATATACATTACAATATATCACAAAATAAAATCACAAACAGATAGACGGACGGACGGTCGGACAGAGATGGACAGACAGAGAGATAGTCTGGATCTATCTATCTATCTAGATAGATAGATAGACAGACAGACAGAGAAACAGATAGATAGATAGATAGATAGATAGACAGACAGAAAGACAGGAAGACAGACAGACAGACAGACAGACAGACAGACAGACA
>NW_015507368.1:75041-81561 GCF_001515645.1 Sinocyclocheilus grahami | reverse complement strand
ATTAATCATTTATTTTATTTATAATTTATAATATGGCCTATTTTATTTCCACAATCAAACACATCTCATGTGAAATCAAACTATAACTGGTTCCCATAACTATTAATCCAGGTTATTAACATTAACTAAACCTAAAATGAAAAAGTATATATATCATTACATGGAGAAGAATTTGTTTTTAACTTTTTGTATTTCAGCAACATTTTAAATTTTTGTTAATTTCAAGTTGAAGTACTAAATTAACTACTTAGTACTTTAGTATATTAACAACTAAATACACTACAACTAAAAACTAAAATGTAATAAATAAATAAAACTATGCAGACATATAAAAAGCTACTGAAAATGACAAAAACTAATTGACTAATACTTTAACTACAATTAAAGAAAATAAGAAAATATACATTCAAAATATTAACCAAAACTACAATAGTCTATCAACGATAGAAAAATAACACTCCTATTAATCTCTATCGACTTGAAAGCATTGAAATATTTTCAATATCTACTTCTCCACTATTTTAATAACATTTTAAAATGCTATTTTGCTTTTTGAGATTAAATAAGTTAAAGTTTGCAACAGCTCCATGACATATTAGCACAAGTACACCAGTTAATGAATGTTATTTCATGCTACAACTTTGGTATTCATGTCAGTTAGTTCAGTTAGTGTTTCGCATATTTATTTATTATTTAGTATTTCTTGGTCTGTATACTTAATGTAATGACGCTGTAGGATGAACACTGTAAAATCCTCCCACTAGTGAATTCTAGTCTCAAAGACAAGATATTTGAGCTTTTGTGCTTACCTGTTGAGAACGTCTGACAGCGCAAGCTCTCTCTGACTCTGACGGTTCTTTTTGTTTCAGTTTTCAATTTATTGTTATGACAAACACACCAATGCTGTTGCACTGAAGAACAGGTAAAACTTCAGTGAGGTCCAAATGCTCACGTATCCTTGAACTTCTTGTTTGTAACTCTCTTTGAACATTAAAGTATGACAGCAACACCAAAGATGAGGTTTCAGTAATTAGTATAGAGGTGTCAAGACCCATGACACCTCAGTCACACATTCTATAGAGGTTATGGTACATTCACTGTAGACCAAGTGGCACTGGGTGAGTTTATTAAATAACTGGAGTAAACAGAGATAAACACACATAGATAAAACGGGCCTTGAGTACCTGCCCTTTTTCTTCCTCGAGAGAAAGTGCCTTTTTTTGATAAATGAATATATGTATAGCTATATGTGCGCGCGTGTGTGTGTGTGTGTGTTTCTGTTTGCGCACAGCTTTCCCTGTCAAACTAATAAAAAATATCAGGTTGTCACGGTTCATGGGTCTGTGTGCTCATTTCTATAGCTGTGTCTCATTTAGAAGGCTGCGTCCTCCGGAGGTCGCATTCGAAGGCTGCATACGTCATCGAGGCTGTCTCGTTTCAGAAAAGCAAGTAGGACACTCCGAAGGCGACCTTCGAATGCGACCTTCTTTCACAGGAATTTGGAGGATGCATGAGGTGTATCCTTCGCTGCTACAGATAACCCACAATTCTTTGCGTCGCCGTGAACAACCGTTGTTAATTTGAAAAATGCCGGCGCCGGCAGGTGTAACGTACACACAAGCGCAGATGTGGTGTTTACAACTTACCTTAATTCGCCTCGGTAAAAACGGATAAACTTTGTTTTTAATATCCTCCTCCTTTTTTTCTCTAATAGATGCCTGCTGTATGTATGCTGCAGCTCCTCAAACATTGAACAAAATAAAACAAGTAAAAGCTTTTTTTTTTTAAATTACTTTCCAAATTTAGAAATAATTTTCCTTCATTTAAGTAGTGTGTGAGCGCAACGATGCTCTAAATGTGTTGGCATAGCAACGCGATACTTCCGGTTTCCTTTTCCGCCTGTCCTACAAAGGCCGTCTCGTTTAATTCTAGGTTGAGGACACTTCCTATATGCATCCTACAGAGGATGCGACCTCCAGAGGATTCGACCTCCGGAGGGTGCAGCCTTCTAAATGAGACACAGCTTATGTCTCTGTGTGGGTGGGTGTTATCCGCTCCTTGTGCTTGTCAGTGTTGCCTAGTTACCACGCACCTGACGAGCTGATCAGAGCGGTCACAGGTGTAGCTCGTCTGCACTCCCTATATCTGGCTAGCGTTTCTGTGGCGTGTTGTCAGCTCGTTGTTGCTCATGTCTTGTCTGCTTCTCTGTCAGACCTTCTAGTTCCTGAGTTGATTCCCATCTGTTATCTGTTCCCTGGAGGGTTTGGACTGCTCGGATTATTCGCTGCCTGAGCTGAGACTCTGCACTGCTGGGTTACCTGCACTTCTGCTATTGATGTAGTTGGAGTTGTCTAATAAATACTACCTATTCACTTGCAATTGGATCTTGTGTTACTGTTTCATGACAGAACGATCTGACCATTATGGATCCAGCGAGAGCATCAGATTTAAGACTTTTTGGCTCACAGTAATTCACGTATGGATCGCCAGGAGGAACAGATGGCAGCCTCAAATCGTGCTGTTCAAGCCCTGGTCTCTCAGATCTCGGAGCTTACCACTCAGCTACAACGTTTCCAGACTGAGTCTGTCCAGCAACACACTGTGCCTAATCCACCTGTGTATTCTATCAGGCCGCTCGTTTCACTGAACCCCGCCTTCCGCCTCCAGCTTTTTACTCTGGTGAGTCCCAGCAATGGAGCCTTTTTTCTTGCCAAGTGTTCTCTGTATATCTCTCTTCAACCATTGTTGTTTCCTACAGAGGAATCGAAGATAGCGTTTGTCATAACTCGGCTCTCTGGACGGGCGGCTCTCTGGGGAACTACCGTTTGGGAGCAGAAGCTTCCCTGCTGCACGTCATTTCAGTCATTGTCAGATGAGATCAAAAAGGTTTTTGATAGGGCGGCTTCGGGCAGAGATGCGGCTCGTTTTCGGGTGTAGTTACGGCAGGGAAATCGGAGCGTCGCGGATTACTCCATTGAATTCTGCACCCTGGTGGCGGAGTGCCGTTGGAATCTTGAAGCGCAGTGGGACATGTTTTTACATGGACTTTCTGATTATATCAAGGATGAGAGCTACACACTGGAGTTACCTATAACACTGGATGGATTAATCGATCTGGCTATTCGGGTGGACACCAGATTGCAGCAGAGAGATCAGCGAGCACGCCGAGCTCCGGCGGCCAATCTACTGAATCACCTTTCTGTCACCACCTCTTACGCGGACGTTTCCTTCTCCGAACCGGAACCCATGCAGATGGGCAGATCCCGTCTTTCCCTGGAGGAGAAGCGTAGGAGGCGAGTTGAGGGTCTCTCCCTGTATTGCGGAGCTGCTGGTCACATCGCAGCACAGTGTCCCGTAAAAGCCAGAACCCGTCAGTAGGTGTGGGGTCACATCACTCTCTTTGTGCTCTTGCTGCTACCCTCCTTCCTGTCAAGTTGCAGTGGTCCTCAGACACTTATGACTGAGAGGCTTTAATTGACTCTGGTGCCGAGGGTAATTTTTTTTTAGACTCTGATCTTGCTTTCAGACTTAAACTCTCTGTGGTTGCTCTCTCCCAGCCCATTGCTGTCCATGCTCTCAATGGTCTATCTCTTCCTTTTCATCACTCACACTACAGGTCCAGTAAGTCGGGAAGTCGTGGCCTAATGGTTAGAGAGTCGGTCTCATAACCCAAAAGGTTGTGGGTTCGAGTCTCGTACCGGCAGGGATTGTAGGTGGGGGGAGTGAATGTACAGCACTCTCTCCCACCTTCAATACCATGACTGAGGTGCCCTTGAGCAAGGCACCGAACCCCCAACTGCTCCCCGGGCGCCGCAGCATAAATGGCTGCCCACTGCTCCGGGTGTGTGTTCACGGTTTGTGTGTGTTCACTGCTGTGTGTGTGCACTTTGGATGGGTAAATGCAGAGCACTAATTCTGAGTATGGGTCACCATACTTGGCCACATGTCACTTCACTTTTTTTTTTTTAAGACTCCTCACTTCTGGTAATCACACTGAGATCATTCATTTTCTTTTAACTGACACACCTGTTACTCCAGTAGTCCTTGGGCATCCCTGGCTTGTGCTTCATAACCCTTATATAAATTGGAGTAAGAATTCTATTTTCTCTTGGAGTGAGTTGTCATGCTACTTGTTTGTTGTCTGCCTGTTCTTCTGTGTGCTGTTCTGTGTTTCAGGATGAGTATATGGACCTGTCGAACGTGCCCAGTGAGTACCTCGACCTGAAGAGAGTGTTCCGTAAGTCTCGAGCTGCTTCTCTACCTCCGCATCATCCCTATGACTGTCCAATAGATTTATTACCAAGTACGTCTCCGCCTAAGGGCAAATTTTATTCGCTTTCCGCCCCGGAGAGGGAGGCCATGGAGAAATATATTTCTGATTCTCTATGAGCCAAGATCATTCGCCCTTCTTCGCCTGCGGGAGCGGGGGGGTTTTTCGTGAAAAAGAGAGTCTGGTCTCTTCATCCCTGTATCAACTATCGAGGGCTGAACAACATCACGGTGAAGACATCCTTTGCGGTTGATGTCTTCTGCCTTTGAACGTCAGCAGGGGGTGTCCTTTTTCATGAAATTGGACCTCCGCAAGGCTTATCATTTGGTTTGCATAAGGGAGGGTTATGAATGGAAGACTGCTTTTAGTACCCCCAGGGGGCACTTTGAATATTGTGTTTTTCCTTCTGGGCTTCCCCCCCGCAGTCTTCCAGGCACTCGTCAATGATGTGTTCAGAGATATGCTAGATCAGTTCATTTATGTCTACCTGGATGACATACTGATATTTTCTCACTCTCTCCAGGAACATGTTCAGCACGTCAGGTGAGTGCTTCAGAGTCCATTAGAGAATGGTCTTTGTCAAGGCAGAGAAATGCGCTTTCCATGCACAGTCTGTTCCCTTTTTGGGTTACATCGTGTCAGTCGAGGGGATGCGCATGGATCCGGACAAGATTCGGGCTGTGGTTGATTGGCCGACTCCAGATTCCCGCAAGGCCCTGCAGAGGTTTCTGGGCTTTGCCAATTTTTACTGGCGTTTTATTTGCAATTTCATCCAGCTAGCTGCCCCTTTGACTGCCTTAACCTCCACCAAAACTCCATTCAGGTGGTACAGCGCAGCTGAAGCTGCGTTTGCCAAACTGAAGAGCTGTTTTGTTTCAGCTCCCATCCTTATCGCCCCTGATCCCTCCCGGCAGTTTGTGGTGGAGGTTGACGCATCAGAGGTGGGGGTTGGTGCCATCCTATCCCAGCGTTCTTCCTCGGACGGTAAGATGTATCCTTGTGTGTATTTTTCTCACCGTTTGTCTCCCACTGAATGCAACTATTATATTGGTAATAGAGAACTGCTGACAGTCAAGCTTACCTTGGAGGAATGGCGTCATTGGTTAGAAGGTTCGTTTCATTCATTCTGTTTTTCATGCTGCCATTGATCCGCAAATCCCAGTTCCCCCACCGCCACGACTCGTAGATGGGGAACCTGTTTATTCGGTGAATCGTATTCTGGACTCTAGGCGGAGGGGACGCGGATTCCAGTACTTGGTGTACTGGGAGGGTTACGGTCCAGATGAGAGGAGTTGGGTGCCTGCAAGAGACATATTGGATCACTCTCTTATCGATGATTACAATCGTCAGGTAAGTTACTCTAGGAGTGCCAGGAGGTGCTCTTAGGGGAGGGGTTACTGTCACAGTTCATGGGTCTGTGTGCTCATTTCTGTGTGTGTGTGGGTGTTATCCGCTCCTTGTGCTCGTCAGTGTTGCCTAGTTACCACACACCTGACGAGCTGATCAGAGCGGTCACAGGTGTAGCTCATCTGCACTGCCTATATCTGGCTGGCGTTTCTGTGGAGTGTTGTCAGATCGTTGTTGCTTATGTCTTGTCTGGTTCTCTGCCAGACCTTCTAGTTCCTGAGTTGATTCCCGTCTGTTATCTGTTCCCTGGAGGGTTTGGACTGCTTGGATTATTCGCTGCCTGAGCTGAGACTCTGCACTGCCGGGTTACCTGCACTTCTACTATTGATGTAGTTGGAGTTGTCTAAAAAACTACATTTTCACTCGCAATTGGAACTTGTATTTCTGTTTCATGACACCGGTAGGGTCGGGAAATGTTGAGACTGTCGAGTTCCAACTCCCCTCTGTGCAGGCGCAGCACATCAGGCAGTGAGGCGCAGAAGTAAAGCCCTCCCTCCCTTTCCAGTTGTGTTTGTCTTGGTGTGGAAGTGAGTGGTGATGAACAAAAGACTAAACGCTACCTGTGCCTCGAATTTAGAGCTAATTACCCAAAAGACAAAAGGCAATTATAGTTAATTTGTCTTGCTAACATCCATGACTCATGAGAGCTACATGATTCAGTTCACTGCATGATTCAGTTTATTAAAATGTGTTTAGAATGATGATGATCATAAAATTCAATATATGGGGACAGAAATTTATATTTTCATATAGTTAATCAGTATCATGCGAAGACTGAAAATTTTTTTCCACCAAAATGCAGCATGATTACAAATGTGATATTGATTTTATACAGCAGTTCAA
>NW_015507368.1:73406-75031 GCF_001515645.1 Sinocyclocheilus grahami | reverse complement strand
CATCCTATCCCAGCGTTCTTCCTCGGACGGTAAGATGTATCCTTGCGTGTATTTTTCTCACCGTTTGTCTCCCACTGAATGCAACTATTATATTGGTAATAGAGAACCGCTGACAGTCAAGCTTACCTTGGAGGAATGGCGTCATTGGTTAGAAGGTTCGTTTCATTCATTCTGTTTTTCATGTTTCCAAATTAAAGCCCGTTTTTCATGCTGCCATTGATCCGCAAATCCCAGTTCCCCCACCGCCACGACTCGTAGATGGGGAACCTGTTTATTCGGTGAATCGTATTCTGGACTCTAGGCGGAGGGGACGCGGATTCCAGTACTTGGTGTACTGGGAGGGTTACGGTCCAGATGAGAGGAGTTGGGTGCCTGCAAGAGACATATTGGATCACTCTTATCGATGATTACAATCGTCAGGTAAGTTACTCTGGGAGCGCCAGGAGGTGCTCTTAGGGGAGGGGTTACTATCACGGTTCATGGGTCTGTGTGCTCATTTCTGTGTGTGTGGATGTTATCCGCTCCTTGTGCTCATCAGTGTTGCCTAGTTACCACACACCTGACGAGCTGATCAGAGCGGTCACAGGTGTAGCTCATCTGCACTGCCTATATCTGGCTGGCGTTTCTGTGGAGTGTTGTCAGATCGTTGTTGCTTATGTCTTGTCTGGTTCTCTGCCAGACCTTCTAGTTCCTGAGTTGATTCCCGTCTGTTATCTGTTCCCTGGAGGGTTTGGACTGCTCGGATTATTCGCTGCCTGAGCTGAGACTCTGCACTGCCGGGTTACCTGCACTTCTACTATTGATGTAGTTGGAGTTGTCTAAAAAACTACATTTTCACTCGCAATTGGAACTTGTATTTCTGTTTCATGACACCGGTAGGGTCGGGAAATGTTGAGACTGTCGAGTTCCAACTCCCCTCCGTGCAGGCGCAGCACATCAGGCAGTGAGGCGCAGAAGTAAAGCCCTCCCTCCCTTTCCAGTTGTGTTTGTCTTGGTGTGGAAGTGAGTGGTGATGAACAAAAGACTAAACGCTACCTGTGCCTCGAATTTAGAGCTAATTACCCAAAAGGCAATTATAGTTAACTTGTCTTGCTAACATCCATGACTCATGAGAGCTACATGATTCAGTTCACTGCATGATTCAGTTTATTAAAATGCGTTTAGAATAATGATGATCACAAAATTCAATATATGGGGACAGAAATGTATATTTTCATATAGTTAATCAGTATCACGCGAAGACTGACATTTTTTTTTTCCACCAAAATGCAGCATGATTACAAATGTGATATTGATTTAATACAGCAGTTCAATAAACACAAATTTAATATTAAGATACTTACGTTTTAGACACAATATTGTCTGTTTTTGTTCTATTTTGCCAACAAATATAATTCCAATTTGCATCTCTGAGCAACATGATGGTGTTTTGTTGCTGAAAGAATCAACCATTTAAATGATTCGTTCAGTCGCAATGACTCACTTATTAACAGCGACTTGCTGCCACCTACTGGCGGTTTTAATTTCACATTTAAAGTGTTTTGAACCGTATTCAACGTTTTGTTTAAAATATCAAAACGGTATGAATGCATTTGTAACTGCAGGTTAAATATATTTATGTCCTG
>NW_015507368.1:71615-72475 GCF_001515645.1 Sinocyclocheilus grahami | reverse complement strand
AGAGAGAGAGAGACAAGTGAATTTATAGTTCAAGTACCCTTTATAAAGTTTTACAGATGTCAGTTTTAATATATTGAACAAGTTTGGTTATATAAATCTAAGCTCTCTGTAAGTAAAGAGAGCTTAACATCAATAAACAAATAAAGCAAACATATTTATAATACACTTATACATTGAAGTATCTTATATATGTTTGTAAATCTGGGGTCAGTCGTGAAGTCAGTCATGAAACAACCTATAACTGTAATGTTACATTAAATTATTTATTTAAATAAATTTAGAAAAGTGTTACTTAAAAGGCTAATAAAGTACATTTATCTAAAGGTGATTTGTGTCATTTAATCAAAAACACTAACAATTGCATTTGGTGACACTAGTGGTACATTACGCACTTCGCCTTAAGTAGAGTGAAATCTTTATATCTTACATTAAAAGCTTTACACGATGTCGGTGTTTAATGCTTTACCTTCATGAAAGCATTTGATAAACCCTCTTCTTCCCCCATTTCTGTTTATAATACACAACATTGATTTAAAAAAAGAAATAGTTTGGCTAAACAATTTGACCTCTGTAAAACAGGTGGCACACAAATGTCCTCCTCACATTATTACATCCACAGAGATTCAAGGCTTGAGTCCATCTCCAACATAATTGCCACTAGGTGGAGTCATCAGAGCCGCCAGTATCCTGCAATGACGACAAAATAGTGGAAAATTGTTGTTTGTAAATTGAACATTTGCACTATACATTTACACCTTGAAATCATATTAAAAATCAAATAAACTGTTGAGGAATTAATATAATATGGCTTTAACATGTATGCATGCATACATACCATCGGCTCATGAGATCTAACGGCT
>NW_015507368.1:70306-71326 GCF_001515645.1 Sinocyclocheilus grahami | reverse complement strand
ATGTATGCATGCATACATACCATCGGCTCATGAGATCTAACGGCTGCTGCATATTTTTGATATGCACCAATTATGCAATCTTTCCTGCAGACAAACAAAACCGAGATTGAGAAAACATGTTTGAATGTTGAATTGTCACTTATATACAGTGCCCTCCGCTAACATTGGCCCCCTTTGTAAATATGAGCAAAGGCAGCTGTGAAAATAAATCTGCATTGTTTCTTTTTTAACTTTTATTCAAAAAATTCAAAATTAGTGCAGGGCACTGTATTGGTGTCCAGTATCACTTACTTGCATGAGATTCCTCCATTTGGTGGGAGACCGGGAATATTTTCAGACGCCAGGAATTTCATCACATAGAGCAGGTCAGGTTCCTCATCTTTAGATCTGATCACGTTAATGATCTCTGAGTAACATGAAAAAAAAAACACTTTTATATACAAAATCTGACACTTAGAGAGATATTTCATCTAATCTAGTTTTTTTATTGCATCTTTATTATATAGGTTAAAACCTTTTATATCAAATGAATTGGTGAAATTACCTGCCACTTTTTGCTCAATGACGCGCTCTAACTCTGCCTCCTGTTGCAGTGCCTCTGGTGTCACCTTGGGGGCGCCGTCAAAGCAAATAATGGTAATGCTGATGTTGTCTAAACTTCCCTGCAAAGATAAGAATTTAAAATTCTGCTCACAAAAAACAGCTAAATAAATACATTTGAGTAAATCAATGTACATCTCTATTACATAAAAATATTGAGTTAAAGGGGTCATATGATGTTGCTAAAAAGAACATTATGTTGTGTATTTGGTGTAATGCAAAGTGTTTATGCAGTTTAAGGTTCAAAAACACATTATATACCTCTATGCCCCGCCTTTCTAAAACGCGTCGATTTTTACAAAGCTCATCGTTCTGAAAAGCGACGTGTACG
This sequence comes from Sinocyclocheilus grahami, assembly GCF_001515645.1. Taxonomy (NCBI): domain Eukaryota; kingdom Metazoa; phylum Chordata; class Actinopteri; order Cypriniformes; family Cyprinidae; genus Sinocyclocheilus; species Sinocyclocheilus grahami. Next base: position 70,395 of record NW_015507368.1, on the reverse strand, counting down.
CTGATTGGCCAGCTATCCAGTGCGTTGTGATTGGCCGAATACCTCAAGCGTGTGACGGAAATGTTACGCCCCCTACCATACTGTGATGC
>NW_015507368.1:61930-70192 GCF_001515645.1 Sinocyclocheilus grahami | reverse complement strand
CGGGCTAGAGTGAGCGGAGGCCGGCGGGATTGAGAACGAGAATAGAAACATATTTTATATAATAAAAGTTGTGTGGACAAGCCTTAACTTTTATAAAGAATATCTCTTTGGGTTTGAGACTTTAGTCTTTGCAAATTTAGGGTTCTTATCTATTCACGAACAGCTTGTAACACTCCAAAGAGAAAGGAAAACTTGAAATTGCATCATATGACCCCTTTAATGAATTAAGATCAGTATGTTCATAGACAGCTAACAGTTATAAACCACTTGGCCTTGCCGAGTAGCTGGTCATATCTCAGATATACCTTAGCCTGCAGTCTGAATCTCACTCGTAATCCCCTCTTGCTCTCTCCTGTAATCATTCTATTTAAAGAACAGTACCTACATAAAACAGGTCAAGCTGATTCTATGATGCGCTTCGTAATCTTCCTGGCCTCAACATGCGGCAGGGAAATATCATTATATAATATTATGTAACCCAAATGCCTAATCATTTTAAGTAACAAGGCATTCCTAAACTTGTTTAATGTTTTAGAAGGTGACGGCATTACTGGCAATTCAATATCGACTTCGCATCAGACTTGAGTTATTGTCTTGCATGGGCTAATGACTAGCAATAAATAAATAAAAGCATATTGATGCAATGATTCTCATATTGTGAGAAAACATCTGACACTCCGTTTTAGAAGCCATTTACTATTTAGTTTCATAGAGCTTGACTTTTTTTTTTATGGCATAATGTCAAATTTATTTTAAAGTTTATTCTTACCAAGAATAACCCACTTAGAAAAGAAGAAACATTTAAAGCAACTAACCATAGATTGTTTTTAGGAGTCATTCAGGGGTAGGAGTTGTATAAAATTAGTGGAAAATTAGAAATATAACCAAATATTTTGCATCAAACCAAACGGAATATGCAGTTTTGTTTGTTGATATCTAAAGTATTTGCAAAGATGCTAAGTGGCTCAAACTAACAAACAAAAACAAAAAAAAAGAAAAAGAAAACAAATGAACTTTGACAAAACATCAATTAGGTTATTGTTTCTGAACAGTATACTGTACGGAATAACTGGATTATATTATATATTACACATGTATTTAGCCTAAATGTGCAGAACACATAATATCCCACAATGCATTGCATCCAGCCAGTGATATTTTGGTTATTATTTATATAAAATTATTCATTAATTTATTGAAATGGCTTTTGTTTTTATATTTTCAGTTTTCATTTTAATTTTACTTTCAGTTTTAGTAATTGTTTGTGATTTTGTCATTTTTATTAGATTTTTTTTCCTTGTTTAGTTAATTTTTTTTAAATTTTATTTAGCACATTTTATGATTTTATATTAGATTATTTTTATTTCAGTTTTAGTCATTTTAGTACCCCAGCTTAAACTTGTGTGTTTTATTATATTTTATATGATTTATAATTTCAGCTATATTTCTATTAAAGAATGTTTTTTTTTAGATGACTGTATTTGTGAGATACAACTGAACATTTTACATTTTTCTAGTTTTCATCTAATTTTATTTTATCTTTATTTCAATTACTGAAAACAATTTTAATAGTTTTAGTTCAATCTCGTTGGAGCTTAAACGTATGGCCTGTGGCCAAGCCAATTGTATCCTCTCACTGCTGTTACCAACCTTATAGAGGCAGAGGTCAATGACCTGTGTGCAGATCTCTCTCAGATCATCACAGACCTGCAGACGGTTGCGCACAAATGCACACAGCTCCTCGTTACCGATGGCGTCCCAGACGCCATCACACGCTACCACCAGGAACTCATCTTCTGGGCTTCGCTCCAGCTCGTACACCTCTGGTTCAGGAGACACCAGCTGTTCGGTCTGAGTCCTCCATTCCACCTCCTTAAAGTTGAAGTCGCCAAGAGCGCGGGACACGGCCAGCGAGCCGTTGATACGCTGCAGGGTGACAGAGCCGCCAGCGTTCTGGATGCGCTCTTTCTCACGTGGGTTGACAGGTTTGTGGTCCTCTGTGTAGAAGACCACCTGGCCATCGCGGCAAAGGAAGGTCCGTGAATCACCACAGTTGATGAAGTAGATGTTTCGTGGAGAGATCATAACAGCGGCTGCTGTCGATCCGCTGTGGTCCCAGCTCTCATTGCGGGCCAGGGTGTGCATGTGACGATCTATGTTAAGGAAGCCATCTCTGATACCGTCTTTGACCTGGTCTACATCCTCATCCACCGTCACACAGCCTGATTAAACAATCATATAACAGGGTCAAGCACAGTGACATAAGGCCTTTCTATCTGCCCAGAAACCTGCCTTTCAACCTACTTGAGGAACATTTCCATTACTTCAGATTAATACATTACACCTCAGAGGGTTTTTTGGATCCCTTTTTAAAAATATAAAGGCAGCTGATATTTTATATATTGTATATATAAAGACTTATTTATACAGTGAAAGACTAATATATTATAGTTCTAAATATGTGTAAAATATTATCTGAAATCTTATCAATCAATAGAACAAAATTATTTGTGATCGATCCCATAATTTCAAAATAAAGTGCTAAGAAATCTGAATGAAACTATAACAAATAACTTATTGACTATTTATTATTATTACTTTTTATTTAATTTATTTTCTTTTTTACAGTTATATACTTTTTACACTTTTTCATTGACCTTTTTTCCATGGACCCCAACCTTTATATTACATTTTGAATTTCTGGTCCATCGTGCCAACCTGCAACCATTGAGGTGTGCAAAGGGTATTTATTTATTACTAATAGTAGCTGATTTTGTGTAGATAAATGTTTTAAAGTTATTTTAATTAAAATATCCAAAATAAAATTATTTATTTAAAATAATTTAATTCATAAATTAATAATTATTTAAATAACTATGTAAAATTTATTAAAGTTTCATTTGTTGTAAAATCTCTGAGTAATGTATTTTAAAAGGGGGTAATTCAAATAAAAAATACTTCATGGGTTATTTTAATGGTGTAACATGTTCATCCTTGTTAAATTCAATCAGACAGACATAAAGAGGATGTTGATCTGAGATGGCAGAGATGAGCCACACACACACACACACACACACACACACACAGTGGCATTCTGAGTCTATTGGCTGCAGCAGAGAATGAGAGAGCGAGTGAACCTGGGAGGGGCCGCCTGATGGAGAGAGGGGAGGGTGAGAGAAAGAGAAACAGCAGTGCATTTAAGGAGAGAGGGAGGGAGGGGTGCATGAGGAGCACAGAGTGTGAGAGAGCTGAAAAGAGAGGGAGCGATTTAGCAGAGGAGTGCCACAGCACTGAGGAGAGGGGGGACTCCAGACTGGATGGGCCCAGCAGTGCCTTGATGGAGCATGGGTCAGGTTTTAGGGTTCTCCCACTGCAGTGAGTCCTTCCTTTGTCTCTATATTTCTCTCTGTATGCCGCTGATGTGTTTGTATTCTTTTGTATTGTGTCTGATGCATCATCTCGGTTGCTTGTTGGCTCCAGCACTCGTTCACCCGTCTGTTTTGCTGGATTCTGCTGATGTTGCAGTGTGTACTAGCTCTGTTCCTATAATAATGCAGCATCTGTATGAGACTTGTGCTGTTTACAAATGTATTTGAGGGAAAAACGGTTGTCATTAGTAATAATCTGGCATGATTTGGTGTAACAATTGCTACAATTGGTTTGTTTTTGTCTAATTTATCCTACAGAATGTGAGTGTAAACATTGAGTACTGCTGATTACAGCAAATTATATTCTTGTTTACACAGAAAAACTATGTATTTTTTGTTGTTAAAAATGGTTCTTTTAAAAACTATTCACTGAAAGGTTCTTTGGGACCCCAAAATGTGTTCAATTACACAGATGATCAAACGAGGGCCTGTGATGACCTTTGATTTGGCCCACCATGCTATATCACAAGAAGAGGGGAAAAACAAACAAAAAATGGCATTGAAGTATAGCATATTAAAATTAAAGATTTAAATTTGTTTAACATTTTTTGTGTTTTTATAAGTGAAAAAATCATGTAAACAAAATTATTTTGTTCCATTATTAAAAAAAATATATATATAATATATATTTTTTAAATATAGTTGGATATAATGCAACATTTACCTTTGGCCCACAGCCCTCAATCAATTTTGAAAAGTACTTCTATTGTATCTATTGCATGTTCTATTAGATCGCTATGAAACCCCCTTTTGGAATCTTTATTTTTAAGAGTGTATATGCAGGTATGTAAATATAATATAATAAGGCACTAATCACATGTTTTTACAGACCAGACATGAAATACAACACTCATATTTGTACAATATGTGACAGAGAGCTGAAAAGGAAACCTCTGACTTAAAGATCTGAATAAAGCTTTGTTCCTCATCTTGTTTCACTCATCCCATTGAGCAAAAATGGAGGCTCAGAGGCTTTTATCACAGGTCTCTTTTATGGATGCCCATAATATTCAAATAAACATGAGCTGCATAAGCTATGGTCTGCTTTGCAGTTTATTCTCAGCAGGAACTGCACTCTTAAAGGAAAGGTCTGTATGACCAACAATACAGTTTGTTTTGTTTTTATGTGGCATTTAAGGGCAGCTTTATCTGAAACAGTCAATACCACAGTGTAGGACATGGTGTGGACAGAAATCAGGAAATAATGGGCAATACTGTAGTCATTTTTTTATTCTTCAACTTACATTGTTCACTTGTATATGTTTATGTATTTAACAGTTCATCATGACGACATAAAACGTCACTGTACAATTTCCACATTTTTCCTAAAATTACTACAAAATTTGTGCCATGTTCTTGCTGTCTATCCAGATATATATATATATATATATATGCACACACAGTATGTATATATATAACTCTAAGACAACAAAATTTCAAGTGATTCTCTTAAATTTAGCTTCATTTATTGCTCTGTCCTTTCAGAGGATTTTGGAACAGTGAGCTCAACACCTGACTCCACTCCTCCCTGCTCAGATGGTAATATTTTCATATACAGTATATACACATATTCAAATATATGAGTACACATATACACAATATATGAGTCCTTCAGTTATCATAAACAAATATTCAAATAGTCTTTCAGTTATCTTTGCATTTTTTCCTGATATCAACATCTATTATAGCCCCATAAGGCTATCACATAGCCCTAAACATACACCATATTTGCTCAGGTGGAAATGAGGAGTCTGACTTCCCAGAACTGCAGACAGCCAGGGAATGGTCTGACGACGATGAAGGCCTGGAGGATGATGACGCATGTCTCAGCAGCTCTTCCGTATGGGGCACGCCACGTCAGAACTCCTTTGAGCTCACCTTCTCCTACATTGCCTCTGTCAGCACTTCATTAGTCAATAAGTAAAACAGATCCTAGGGATATGGTTTCTCTTGTTCACGAGAAGCACAGGCCTCCCACGTTAACACAAATGCTCAAATTTTACTGGAGAATACAGTTTCCATCGCCATGGTAACACACTCCAGGGGCTGAAACATAATGGGCTGATGCCACTGAGTAGATTCCTGGCCAGTCTGTCTTCATTATTCCACACAGAGCAGTAAAAGCAGAGTCATGCTGCCTGTGTGTGCTGAACAGGTCAGAGCAATTACAGTTGCCATGTGCTTCCAGCGTGGAGGTTAGGAGGGCGGTGGCAAAATGGATTCTCATGTGATTTGGTGCACTGAAGAATATTCACTGTAAAGAGACATCTGTGTCCAAAACGTACATTACTGAGAGAATTCATGTTATCAGTACAGAAATTGTCATCATGCAGAACAACAGATATAGTCTGAAATAGTGTAGGGAAAACAGCCTAAAATACATCATTCACCATGGAAAATAATAATAATAATAATAATAATAATAATAATAATAATAAAACAATTTACTAGTAAATAGGTCTTAAAGAAGAAAATAAAATAAATAATGTTAAAAACTTCTTAATGCATATTTTTGTGTTGCTGCATTTTAATGTTTAAATATAAATAAGGTAAAAACAAACTGTAAGACATAAAAACACTTCATCATCTCTAATTTGTCAGAACTGATCACATGTAAAGTATGTACAGTGTATTTGTGAGTGAGTGTATTTGTCAGTCTAACTGCCTCTGTCTTCTTTAATGGGGCGGGCACAATTGTGCAGATTTATTTTTGGGTTGTTGGACCGGGGGGTTGCTGACAGAGCAGATCCAGCCAAAAACAGCTTGAGGGGTTTTCAGAGAAGATCAGGGACATAGACACAGGCGAGAGAGGGATCGGCCCATGAAGACTCCAAAATTACCAGTAAAGGTGAGGGAGCAGGGAATACACACAAACTGGGGCTTTCAGAGTATGACTGTCTCCATAGAGGATCATGTGAGCTGAGAGAACTTAGAGGGTTAGGTCAACTTTTATTCCTGTCTGAACCACATAGCAAAGAGCTGAGAGTTTAAGCTGTCATTTGAGTGGAGTCTACTGTTTTCATTATTTTTGATTATATAAGTAAGAGATATGTGTGGTATCTCATAATATGAGGCAATGCGTGTTTGTGTAGGAGATGGAGAATGAATGAAAACAACTTCATAGTAGGCTACATGTCTAGGTGTTAATCTCAGTTTTTATTTACTATATATTTAATTGTCTAGCTCTCTGAAATACTTGATTGGTTAATTGCAGAATTCACTAGTCAAATATTATATTATAGATCTACATAACTGTGCTACTTTCATATGTATCTTCATGTATCTCATATCAATATTTCATATCCATTTGTTTATTTAATTATTTGGTAGCTGTGTAATAAGTGGGATAATGTAGTCAGTCATTACCACAAATTAAAACCCTTCAGGATGATACTAATCACTTTGTCTGGGCAGTGATTTAGTTATAATGACCAGCTGACTGTACACTCTAAAAAATGCTGGGTTAAATACAACCCAGTGCTGGGTCAAAACAGCCCAAATTGCTGGGTTTGTCCCTATTTTACCCAGCACTTGGTTGTATTTAACCCAGCATTTTTTAGAGTGTATATTATTCAACAAATAAACATGCTTTTGTTGCTAACATTATAAAAAATTTGAAATTCAGTAACTTTCATTCAATCTGAAAGTACACAATTTGTTTCTTTAAGAAACTAGTTTAAAATGTTATTAGCTTTGCGTTTGTTTATATTGCCTGAGCTGAGTAAGCTTGCTAAAGCTAACTGCGTCAAATAAGTCAGCTGGGCCACCTGGCATAACAATAGACAGTTTTGTCTAAAGCTAGAAGCGTGTTATTACGTTTAGGTTATAAATAGTCCATCCACCTGCTGCTGAGCTGAGTCCACCATTCAGAGTTGCACAACAGACATGAATGGCATTAGCGCTGAGGTAATTCTGAATGGATTAGCCAAAGTATTAGCCTGTAAGCTATTGCTTTGCTTGAGTCCCTTTAGACAGGGTACAGAATGATTTCCTAGTGAATTAAACTGGCTTTATAACATTGATGAGTGCTTGTTGTGATTGAGAAGTATAGCTGTTCTCATATACAGGTTATAGTTTGAGTGCTGTCAGCAGGTGCTTTAAAGAGACCACTTTAAATTCTTAGTTTCTCATCCTTCTTACACAGACTAAAAATAGCCGAGGTCAGCCCAAAAGACTCCTTGCCATTTCGTCTCCCTGTCATTGATAACTTAAACCTACCCTCTGACTCATTAACTGTAGCCTCGACGTTTCTGTCCTTTCTTAGAAGTTTTGATTTACATTTATCTATATTGATTCTTACAGTGCTTACAAAGCATCACTATTGTAACATTCCATTTCGGCATTTGTTAAAAAATAGAGTTCTAAACAAAGGTTTGGGAGGAGCTAGTTAATCTAGGGTTTCCCGCGTCCTGGGAAAATGGCACATATGGTCACCCTAAATTAATCTAATCTTGCCAATCTAATCTTGCCAATCGTTATGCAAGAACATATCCTATAAGCAGCTGCTTAACTCACTACCATGTCACCTCATCTGCTGCCTTACATCTGTTCATTCATTATTTTTTGTTTATTAAGTTATCATCAACCGCTATTTATATTTCTGTGAACTTTATATTTTAAGATTTAGGATTCTATTCAAAGGTTTGTCTCCATCCGTTTGTTTCAGATCTCTTATAGACGATCTTGACAATCTTGTTCAAAAAGTAAAAATTTAATTAATTTTCCCTATAGGGTAGTTGATTTTTAACGATAACTTCTAAACCCTCAAAGACAGAACTACGGTGAGCTACAAGGTTTTTAATTGATGGTATATGCATCCATTGAAGCCATTAAC
>NW_015507368.1:58980-61915 GCF_001515645.1 Sinocyclocheilus grahami | reverse complement strand
CCAGAAAACCATGGCGAGCACTAAGTACCAACTCTACCATAGCCAAGGGAGTTGCCCCTGGGACATTAAGACGGCTGTCAGAACTCCTGGGCCCAAGGTAGAGCTCAAGGCTTGGAAACAGGAATACAATTCTTTAAGGGAATACGACCAAGAGCCTAGAATCATACTAAGTCTTGGCCTGTCACACAGGGGCTACCGCATGCTCTGCATATGCTGAAGGAACTGTCTCAACAGACCCCTAGTAGCAACACCCTGTTAAAAATGGGTATCCGGAGGATACAAGGTGGAGTGGTGCCCAAGGTGGAACCGGGGCTTAACCAGCTCAAGAAAGGACACGAAGCTGCAGCGCGAACCCCTCACCATACAGGATTTTAGAAAGAATGCAAAGTACTAGCATGCGAACTTACCACAGTGTGGATTTTAGAAAGTCAAGTCACCGTTATTTATATAGCGCTTTTAACAATACAGATTGTGTCAAAGCAACTGTACAGCATTAATTAGGAAAATAGTGTGTCAATTATGCAAAGTGACAATAGTAAACACTAATTTTTCAGTTAAAGGCAGTTCATCATTGAATTCAATGATGTCATCATCCAGCTCAGTTCAGTTTAAATAGTATCTGTGCAATCAAGTCAACGATATAGCTGGAAATGAAGTGTCCCCAACTAAGCAAGCCAGAGGCGACAGCGGCAAGGAACCAAAACTCCATTGGTGATAGAATGGAGAAAAAACCTTGGGAGAAACCAGGCTCAGTCGGGGGGGCCAGTTCTCCTCTGGCCAGACGAAACCAGCAGTTAAATTCCAGGCTGCAGCAAAGTCACATTGTGCAGAGGACACAACTGGTTCCTGTGGTCTTGTCCCGGTGGCCATCTGAGACAAGGTCTTTACTGGGGATCTGTATCTGGGGCTCATCTAATTGTCCTGGTCTCTGCTGACTTTCAGGGCTGTAGGGGTCCTCTCTAGGTGCTGATCCACCATCTGGTCTGGATGCGTCCTGGATCTGGGTGACTTCAGTGACCATCTGATCTGGATACAAACTGGATCTGGTGTCTACGGTGACCTCAGAAAAAAAAAGAAAGAGAAACAGACTCTGTTTATTACACTAATATTAGCGTAGATGCCATTCTTCTAGCGATGTAGCAAGTACATCGGGTGTTAAGATTTTAAAATCAATACGATGTTTAATAGGTAGCCAGTGCAATGTTGACATAACCGGGCTAATATGGTCATACTTCCTGGTTCTAGTAAGAACTCTAGCTGCTGCATTTTGGACCAGCTGGAGTTTGTTTATTAAGTGTGCAGAACAACCACCCAATAAAGCATTACAATAATCTAACTTTGAGGTCATAAATGCTTATGGATTAACATTTCTGCATTTGACATTGAGAGCATAGGTCGTAATTTAGATATATTTTTGAGATGGGAAAAATGCAGTTTTACAAATACTAGAAATGTGGCTTTCTAAGGAAAGATTGCCATCATATAGCACACCTAGGTTCCTAACTGATGACAAGGAATTGACAGAGCAGCCATCAAGTCTTAAGACAGTGTTCTAGGTTATTACATGCATAGTTTTTAGGTACTAGGTTTTAGGACTTAGGTTTTAGAAAGTGTACAAAGACTTCACGTGCACACTTACCATAACATGGATTTAAAAATACCTTTCTAAGGGGCCCTTGTGGCACTCTGAAAGAGCAGCCCATAGATGGAAATGGTGCATCCCAAAACACTGTTTAAGAAGTCATCAACTCGATCTAAGGTATAATGCTGGAGTGGCTAGCAGTAAATCTCTAGCTGAGGAAGCAAACACCCAGCTCTCAATCGAGAGGGGGCTCGACCTACAGCATGTTCCAATGCTGGAACAGCTAGCAGTTACTTAGCTGAGGGAGTAACACACCCAATTCTCAATCGAGAGGGGGCTCGACCTACAGCATGTTCCAATGCTGGAACGGCTAGCAGTAAGTTACCTTAGCTGAGGGAGCACAACACCCAGCTCTCAATGAGAGGGGGCTCGACCTACAGCACGGTCGTTAGAAATCAGAAGGATAAGCATACTGCAAGCTAGCCAAAAAACTCAGTGCATCAGAGAGGCAGAGGAAGGGCCTAGTTCGCCTGATGCTGCTGGTTCCAGGTGCTCTGGGAAAACAGAGAACTCAACTATCATGTGAGATGAGAACTCCGAATTCAGAAAGGAGTAGCATGCTCATAGGCAATCCTTTTATAAAGGGGAGCACTGCTAAACACTACCACGAGAACAGCCCACGGAGCGAGGAATCCAACTCCTCAGAAGGGAGAGAATTCAAACGCTCGAAAGAAAGCACCATGGTCACAATAACCCTCAATGGTGAGGGGAGCGATGCTTTAAAAGTGTATCAACAGAGACACACTGGTTGAGTGGAGCCCAAGGTATCGGGGTCTAAACCAACTCAGAGAAAGGGAACGAGGTTAATAACACGAAACCCTTACCATACAGGATTTCAGAAAAGTGTGCAAAGTATAACATGCACACTTACCACTATGTGGATTTTAGAAAGTGCGCAAAGTGCTCAGCGTGCCCATTTACCACTATGTGGATTTTAGAAAGTGCGCAAAGTGTTCAACGTGCACACTCACCACCATGTGGATTTCAGAAGATTAGTGTGTGCACTTACCATAGCATGAATTTAAGAGCTTCCCAAGCATCTGTTCCCAGATACCCGGAAGAGGCGAGCTCAAATACAAACCTCTAAGGTGAGGGGAGCACTGCTTGAGACAGCATTACACAAGAAGGTTCTCGCAAATGCCACTTATACTTCCCACTCGATGCCTTAGCAAGAGGGGATATCCTGGTGACCAGGAGGCCCCTCAGGGCGACCTAGATACGGTATAGCAGACAGGGCAGCCTGAAAGCATAAACCCAGCCCGGACGTCCAGGAAATTTTGCAGTGCCGTGCCG
>NW_015507368.1:56231-57755 GCF_001515645.1 Sinocyclocheilus grahami | reverse complement strand
CGGAGCTTTTTCATTGAAAAACGCTTGCAGTGCACGCAGATTGTCCCCTCGAGGACATCGCGTGCGTGCTCTTCGCCCAAACAAACAACGCATAAGACGAAGACGAAGAAGAGGATGATGTGTTCTCCCGGCGCCTATTTATACTTTAGTCGCACCGGTAGTGACGTCATGGCTGTCACCGGCCAACGTGTTGTTGGTGTTTTTTCAATGTATGCTTCAGACACAGGTCACAACGAGGCGTTACCCATAGCGACCCCTAGAGGACACAGTTCAAAGTTCTCTTGAAAGGGAACAACCTTGCCCATTATTCTGCAGATAAAATCTCCACCAATCAGAGAACTGAATCAAGCAAATCATGCCAAAAGAACACGTCAGTGGCCGTCCATTTCCATGAAGCACTGTGAATGACATGATAGAGTTATTTCCCTATACTCTCAAACTACTGAAATATTTGTGTAGCCTATATATGTATATTTTGCAATAAACCTAAAATATATTACCCCTTCAGGAACTCGAGCTGCGTCGAAACGCTACGGGAATGCCTCCAGCGTGACCACACTGAATCACATCTGTAATCAGTCCAATGGATGGGCAAGACGTCACGGGCGGGGTGATGTAGCGACCAGGAAGCATAAAAGCATGTGCGGTGAAACCGGCGTCAGCTTTCTGTCATTCAGCAAGTGCTCTGTGCGTGTGTCAGTCTGATATCTGTTTGTGAGTCTTATTTAGTGTTGTCTGTCACGAAATCTCAAGACAAAACCAGACACCTAAGGCGAGGGCAGGCAGCGTTCAGTCTGTGTGTTCCTCCCTGCCCGCGTTACTTTATGGGTGGGGATACACACAGTTTGTTGTCTGCTTGGGAGCAAGCACGCAGAGTCAGCTTCGCTCTCAGAGGGCTCTCTTTGAGAAGAGAGCCTTCACTAGCATTCCTCACGGTGCCGGCCCCGCTTTTGCCGAGGCAGAGCGGCGGCTGTGCTCGTGGGTTTCGCATATGGATCCGGTGGAGGGAATGTAGATGGGCATACGTGTCACTATCTACTTTCTTAACCACGAGATCCGGTGCCCGCTCTCGGGTTTTCAGAAGCCCGCGCTGCGGTATTTCTGAAGAGGGCGCGACGCTCCGCCTGTCTTTCTCCGAGGAGATTGATACGGAGGGCGTCAAAGAGCTCGCCAGTTGCACAAGCATGAGCAGCATTATTAGGGAGCAGAGCTCGCGCAATCGGCTCTCGGGGGGCGGATTGTGCTTTTTCCACTGTTAAGTGCTCCGCTCTCGCCGGGCACGCTCCTAGGAGTGTGTCCGTGCCTGTGATCTTGCAATTGCGGTCCCGCTGCTGCTGAGGCATGGCGGCGACTGAGATGGCGGGGTTCGCACATGATCTGGTGGAGACGGCTCGTCCTATCTCCACCAGTGTTCCCTAGATCTAGAGCTCGTTCTCGAGGCTTGGAAGCCCACGCTGTGGTTCTTCCCCCTCTGAGTGGGAGCTTGCTGATGCGGCCATCTTTCTCTGAGGAGATTGATGTTGT
>NW_015507368.1:53693-56221 GCF_001515645.1 Sinocyclocheilus grahami | reverse complement strand
TCTGGATCACATCCCTTAGGTCTTGCTTACCTCCCTTTGACCCGCAATTCCTCCTACCCCTACCTGCAGGTGGGGGAGGAGCACGAGCCGCGACACTAGCCTTCTGTGCCCATCTCTGATCTTCAAACCGAGACAGGCCAGGACCCCTGGGTTGTTAAGGCTCAGACCTGGACCTTCGTGGAATGAAGGATTTGAAGGCCTCTGAGCGCGCCTTCGTCTCTCTAAACTTCTCGACAACCGTCTCAACGGAGGTACCAAAAAGTTCAGAAGGCGAAACCGGAACTTTAAAAAGAAAGCCCCTCTCTTTCTTCCTGATATCTGCCAGGTTCACCCACAGATGTCTCTCCGTCACTACCATAGCCGCCATGGACCTGCCCATAGCAGAGGCGGCCTGCTTAGTAGCACGGAGAGTGAGATCTGTGGAGCGGAGCGGAGCTTTTTCATTGAAAAACGCTTGCAGTACACGCAGATTGCCCCCTCGAGGACATCACGTGTGTGCTGTTCGCCCAAACAAACAACGCATAGATCATGTGTGTCATCGGGTGTCAAATAACAACAGCACGGATGCACACATCCTCTAAATGCTTTGTTAGTGCTCGCCATAATGATAATGAATAGAGATCGCTCTTACCACGGAAATGCACGCTTCAAACAAAACAGTCAGTGAAGACGAAGAAGCAGTGTTCTCCCGGCGCCTATTTACACTATAGTCGCACCGGTGGTGACGTCATGGCTGTCGCCGGCCAACGTGTTGTTGGTGTTTTTTCAATGTATGCTTCAGACACAGGTCACAACGAGGCGTTACCCATAGCGACCCCTAGAGGACACAGTTCAAAGTTCCCTTGAAAGGGAACAACCTTGCCCATAATTCTGCAGATAAAATCTCCACCAATCAGAGAACTGAATCAAGCAAATCATGCCAAAAGAACACGTCAGTGGCCGTCCACTTCCATGAAGCACTGTGAATGACATGATAGAGTTATTTCCCTATACTCTCAAACTACTGAAATATTTGTGTAGCCTATATATGTATATTTTGCAATAAACCTAAAATATATTACCCCTTCAGGAACTCGAGCTGCGTCGAAACGCTACGGGAATCCCTCCAGCGTGACCACACTGAATCACATCTGTAATCAGTCCAATGGATGGGCAAGACATCACGGGCGGGGTGACGTAGCGACCAGGAAGCATAAACGCATGTGCGGTGAAACCGGCGTCAGCTTTCTGTCATTCAGCAAGTGCTCTGTGCGTGTGTCAGTCTGATATCTGTTTGTGAGTCTTATTTAGTGTTGTCTGTCACGAAATCTCAAGACAAAACCAGACACCTAAGGCGAGGGCAGGCAGCGTTCAGTCTGTGTGTTCCTCCCTGCCCGCGTTACTTTACGGGTGGGGATACACACAGTTTGTTGTCTGCTTGGGAGCAAGCACGCAGAGTCAGCTTCGCTCTCAGAGGGCTCTCTTTGAGAAGAGAGCCTTCACTAGCATTCCTCACGGTGCCGGCCCCGCTTTTGCCGAGGCAGAGCGGCGGCTGTGCTCGTGGGTTTCGCATATGGATCCGGTGGAGGGAATGTAGATGGGCATACGTGTCACTATCTACTTTCTTAACCACGAGATCCGGTGCCCGCTCTCGGGTTTTCAGAAGCCCGAGCTGTGGTACATTCTCTAAGGAGGGTCAGCTCCATCTGGGGAAGAGCGGTGTACACCGCATTACACGGTGCCCATCTCTCCTCAGTGCCCTCAGGAGATCGGTCTGAGACTCTGGTCTAGTCTTCCTAAGAGACGACGTGGGTCTGAGGGCCGTCGTTTTCAATAGGAGACTTCAGCTATGAGAGTCCTGATGCTGTGCCCGTCTCTCCTCGGTCCCCTCAGGATATCAGTCTGCCAACCCTGCCGGTGTTCCAGGGCGCAGCGGTCTCCGCCGAGTGCTTCTCTCAGTTACTGCCCAAAAACGTAGCGGTACTAAGAGGCTCGCTACCTCTACGGAGGTCTCTAGAGCAGCTAGTACGGTCGTCCTCTGCCGGTCCGCCGCTTCAGGCTTCGAGCTAGCTGCTCTAGGCGCACCAGAGACCAGTCTCGTGAACCTGGTTCCCTTAGGAGGTCACCTGGCGGTGTGGGAGCCCCTGCCAAGTGTGCTTCATTGGGTCCTGCCCCGAGCAGGCTCTGGTCTAGTCTTCCTAAGAGACGACGTGGGTCTGAGGGCCGTCGTTTTCAATAGGAGACTTCAGCTATGAGAGACCTGATGCTGTGCCCGTCTCTCCTCGGTGCCCTCAGGATATCAGTCTGCCAACCCTGCCGGTGTTCCAGGGTGCAGCGGTCTCTGGTGAGCGCTCTCTCAGTTACCGACCGGAAACGTAGCGGTGCTAAGAGGCTCGTGACCTCCACGGAGGTTACACCAGAGGTCAGTCTCGAGAGACTGATTCCCTTAGTAGACTATTTGGCAGCGTGAAAACTACTGCCAAACGTGTCTCAGTGGGTCTTGCACACTGTAGTGAGAGGCCACAGAATCCAGTTCGGTTCTCCTCAGT
>NW_015507368.1:51737-53542 GCF_001515645.1 Sinocyclocheilus grahami | reverse complement strand
CTCCATCCAGAGCTCCCTCTATGAGGAAACTGTACTTCTTGGTGCGGAGACCGCCAGCTCGACCCAGCTAACTGCCCGTTTGGTACAGTTCTGGAGTTCCTGCAGGCCTGTTTATCCGCAGGGTTGACCCACTCCACCCTAGAGGTTTTCGTGGCGGCCATTGCGGCCTACCACACCCCTCTCGGTGCCCTTTCAGTGGGAAGACACCCTATTCTTACATGTTTCCTCCGCGGTGCGCTGAGGCCGAGGCCTCCGCCCAGAGAAGCTTATGCTAAGTGGTGGATCAGGATGCTAATCCATAGCCTTGAGCCCTCTGATCTCCCCTCTCCTTCGGTGGTCAAGGCTCACTCCTCCAGAAGTTGGCCTTCGGGACGGCAGGCCCCACCTACTTTTGCCATTCCTGGCTCCCTTTTCTCTCGCCTCAGTTGTGCTCTTCCACACTAGGCAGGGATTTGCCAGTCTGGCGGCATGGGCATTCTCATTCCCGTAGCGTTTCGACGCAGCTTGAGTTCCTGAAGGGGAACGTCTCCAGGTTACGTACATAACCATGGTTCCCCGAAGGGAATGAGACGCTGCGTCTCAGGGCCATACTTCCGGCATCCCTGCCAGCACTTGCTTCACTCCTAGAAGCTGACGCCGGTTTCACCACACGTGCTTTTATGCTTCCTGGTCACTCGTCAACCCGCCCGTGACGTCTCGCCCATCCATTGGACTGATTATACATGTGATTCAGAGCGTGGCCATGCTGGAGGCGTTCCCGTAGCGTTTCGACACAGCGTCTCGTTCCCTTCGGGGAACCATGGTTACATACGTAACCTGGAGACGTTTTTCCATATACATATTTAAACATCTTCAGATCAATATTTTTATATTTATCCATTTTTATTTTATGTCATTTGCAATGATTCATTGTATTGTAGTTCTTTTCATTGTTACACCTTTTTGTCAGATTTCCAATGTATGTATGTGTGTATGTATTTCCAATGTTGTAATGCTGTGATTCACCTCATATGTAATGTATGTACTCTTTAACAAAAGGAACATTTTAAAACTGAATGGGAAAAATAGTTCTGCAACAAATGCCTCTGAAATGATGTGCAAGGATTTTATATAGTCTCAAATAATTTGTTAATCTAAGACATGTTTCTGGGACATCATTCTTTGGTTTCTATCAACCACTCATTGCCCTACTGTACCTTATCCTTAACCTTAATGATATAGATTGATAAGGATGTTGTTCAAAACATACAGTAACCTCAGAGTTAATTCTAACCTTAAGATCTGATTGGTTGATCTGAATGTTGTTTCATGTCCAACAAGGACGTTGATCCAAGAACATGTCCTGCTGGAGCAAATCATCATCTCAAAACCACAATCCTAAATATTAAACTTTGCCATGAATCCTCAGCCTCAATTCAATGGGGCCTTTCCCACCCTGGTGAGCCCCGAGCAGGCTCTGGTAATGGAACAGAAGTGGACACTCTCTGAGGATGGAGGCCATCGAGGTGGTCCCTCCTCGCGCAGCAGAGTCCGGGTCCTACAGCCGGTACTTCACCGTTCCGAGGAAGGACCTTCCTCATCATAGGAAGTTCCTGAGGTTTGCTTTTGGGGGCAAAAGCCTACCAATACCGGTTCTTCCTTTGGCTTTGCACTCTCACCCCACACTTTCACGACTCAACCACATCGACGATTGGTTGATATTAGCTCAATCAGAGCACATGGAGGTTCAGGATATAGATATAAAAAACTCTACCTCAGGGTTAGGATGGTGAAGAATGGGCGCGGAGGTAAAGCGTTCCTTTAGC
>NW_015507368.1:50737-51656 GCF_001515645.1 Sinocyclocheilus grahami | reverse complement strand
GGACAGGGATGGTGCTCACAGGGCTGGTGGTGGGGCTGCTGTCCCTGTTTCAGCTGAGCATCATCACTGTGGTGTCCACGCTCTCCCTGGCCATCATGTGCTTCACCATCTCAGTCAGAATCTACTACAAACTGCTGCATGTGCTCCAGCTGGGAGATGGAGTGCACCCTTTCCAGTGAGTCTCTGACCTCTTCTCCACTCTTCTTCAGTTTTTAATGATTTGAGATATTTTCTTAACATATCCTCACCTTAGTACAAACAGACCATAACGAGCCCTGAGGAGAGCATTTGGTTGTAACACAACATTATGTGGTGGTCTTCTACACAACAAGTGCCCTTTCCATTATGCCAAGATTTTGAAAGCAAATTTCTTAATAATTGTAAACATTATATCATACGAAGTCTGTCTATAAGTGATAGTAAATTGTATTGTGCCATTAAGCTAAAAGAATGCATATTAATATAACTTTTAAACTATATATAAACTATTCCTTCAGAAAATTAACAGGGTTGACAGCTTTTTACATTCATTTCACAATACAAGCCTTGTGTTTAAACGTCATGACACTACAAGGTGCTTGTAAAAATAGTTTAATGCTAATATTTTGGCTGTACAATGGTAAGATTGTTCTATACTTAAAGTATACTGATTTACATTTACTTATGCTTGCAGTGATGAATTTTTACACACAGTAACAAATGTACCCCAGTTGCATCATTTCCATCGTGACCAACATTTTTGCCCCAATGAAGTGCTTCAAAAGTCATTGAAGAGCTTGAGAATTATTTTTTTAATTGCATGTCACCTGTGATCAAGGTGTAGTTTTGTCAGATTCTGCAAAATGTGTAGAACATCTGAATTGTGCCTACTTAGGATACATAAAATGCTAGCTATGAGTTTATTCAGAAAAAGAAAGAA
>NW_015507368.1:47970-49219 GCF_001515645.1 Sinocyclocheilus grahami | reverse complement strand
ATGTCACAAATAGTACACTGACGAACAAACTTGAGTTGAATGGTGACTGTAATCCCGGGGTGACCTGCGCTGGGAGAGTTATGAACCCATTGCATAACACGATGACGAAGGCTAGTGGGAACATAGGTATGACCGGGGGAACATTCTGGCGGAGGGGGTTCACTGATCTGGGCCTCTGCAATTTCTGTCATAATTTCCCATTGAACCGGAGCGAGAATAAGGTTAGAGGGAATTATGGGTTCCTTGGAAGGAGGGATCTGAGCTGCTTCGAACTGCCTGGAGAGCGCATCTGCCTTAGAATTCTTTGATCCAGGATGATAGGTTACCTTGAAGTTGAAACGTGTGAAGAATAGGAACCATCTTGCCTGCCGTGGATTGAGTCATTTGGCCAATCTAAGGTACTCGAGGTTGCGATGATCAGTCAGAACAACAAAGGGAAGTTTGGCCCCCTCCAACCAATGACGCCATTCCTCCAAGGCTGCCTTCATGGCAAGAAGTTCCCGATCTCCCACATCATAGTTCTGTTCCATAGAGTTGAGTTTCCGAGAGTAGAAGGCACAGGGAAAGAGTTTGAGAGGATTACCCTGCCGCTGAGAGAGTATGGCTCCGATGCCCGTGTTGGATGCATCCACGCATCCACCTCCACGAAGAACTCTACCTCAGGGTCAGGATGGTGAAGAATGGGCACGGAGGTAAAGCGTTCCTTTGAAAAGCCCCGGTGGCTGATGGTGACCAAAGTAGCTGTCGCTTCTCTCCCTTTAGCATGGAGGTGAGAGGTGCTGCAATGGTGCTGAAGTCCCGAATGAAACGTCTATAGAAATTAGCAAAGCCCAAGAAGCGTTGTAGTTCCTTTACAGTCATCGGTTGAGGCCAGTTGAGCACAGACTGTACCTTCCTGTCATCCATAGCTACCCCCTCAGCGCTAATGATGTAACCAAGAAAAGAGGTAACTGTCTGGTGAAACTCACATTTCTCCATCTTGGCATATAGCTGGTTGTCAATGAGCCTCTGAAGAACAGCCCGCACGTACTGCAAATGTGAGTCCAGGGTATCCGAATAGATCAAGATGTCATCAATATAGACTATGACCCCCTGATTCAGCATGTCCCGGAAAACATCGTTAATGAAGGCTTGGAAGACTGAAGGACTGTTGACCAGGCCGAACGGCATAACGAGGTATTCATAGTGCCCCGATGTTGTCGAAAAAGCCGTCTTCCACTCGTCTCCCTCCCGAATGCGAATCAGATTG
>NW_015507368.1:41543-46638 GCF_001515645.1 Sinocyclocheilus grahami | reverse complement strand
TACAAACATGGAGCATTGTAATAGAAAGCCCTTACATCTTTCCAGGTGAGCCGTCAAACTTCTCGGGAAAAGCCAGGCGTGGGCTGGTTGACGAGTGACTGGGACTGGGAACCGTTTGTGATGGAACGGATGGAGGAATGCTAGGCTCAGGCATGGTGACGCGAAGGGCTTGTAGCGTCCTCACCATCTCCTCCATGAGCATGGTGAGTCGTTGCAGCTGTTGTTGATGAGACGCTACCATGGAGGCCTGGGCAGAAACCTCAGTGGTTAGCTGATAGATCGCTGCTGGTTCCGTGTGTGGCGAAGTCTTCTGTAACGAGGCGTCAGAGGCGTGCGGATCCATTTGCAGCTTTTATTAGAATCAAAGGCAGAGTGAAACAGGCAGTAATCAGTCAACAGCGTCACGAACAGCAGGGATAATCCAGGAGAATAAACAGTAGCAGAGCGAGGGTCGGGGCAGGCGGCAGAGAATCAAACTAGGTAAGAACAGTCCGAGGTAATACACGAGAGATAACAAGACAGGGGATAAACGCTCAGAAATGTAGCCAGGGCAATACAAGACTTCGCAAACACTGAGTCTGGGAGCAGCTTAAATAGGGAAGCTAAGGGGAAACACCTGTGCCAGTAATCAGCCCCAGGTACGGGGTGTATGGGAAATGTAGTCCATGAACGCTAGTACTCGGGAGAGGGTGCCCTCCGGAGGCCGCCGGAGAGAGCCACAGAGGCCTGATTCGTGACAGATGCATGGGTATTTACATTATTAGAAGACGGATTAAATAAACTAGTGAGAGTGTAAAAATATGTTTTTCATAGGACCAAAGAGCAACTGCGTAAACAGTTATGAGCTCTACTTTGGAAAAATGAGTCATCTTGATGGGGGGAGGATAAATAAATAAATAAAATTGTACATTAAGGCCCGGTTTCACAAACGGGGCTTAGCTTAAGCCAAGACTAGGCCTTAGTTAAATTAATATATTTAAGCAACTTTTATAAAAATGCCATTTAAAACATTACAGGTGTGCATCTTGACACAGAACAACGACACTGACATATTTTAAGATATGTCAGATCAAGATATTTTCGGTTGAGACAGCTCAAACATGCATTTTAGTCTGGGACTAGCTCAAGCCTTGTCTGTGAAACTGGGGGTAAATGTCTGTGTGTAAGGCTGTGTCTCTGCATGCATCGATGTGTTGCAGGTCATATCTAGAGTTGGACATCAGTTTAAGTGGGGAAGAGGCTCAGCACTACATGCAGAAGGCCATTGTGCTGTCCTGCTCTGCCGTCGACACACTGAGGAACCTCTTCTTTGTGGGCAACCTGTTCAACTCACTCAAGGTGAGGCCTGGGAACTGACGATTCTGTATAAAATTCATTCATCTTAACACTCATATCCTGAATCTGTGTGCTAGATCAATGAAATATATTCCACAGTGATGAAGAAGAATCGCTCTCTTAGAATGTTTACTTTAGTATTTTTCTTTTTCTCTCTGTGAAAGAACAGCTCTCTTTCAGAATATATCACATTGCTAGCGCACATTCTGTTTCTAGTTTTGGGCTCTGTAGTGCCTGTCATAAGAGGTTCTTGTCATTTCTTCTTTCTCTATCCACTTCTATTTAATAAATTCTCATCTCATCTTTTTTGGTCTCCTCTCATATTCAGTTCTTGAATGTGGCTTTTGTTTTTGTTCATCATCCTCCTGAGACCCAGCAAAAGGTTTTTTATATATAATATCTTGAGAAAACCATAAGAAACACATTATAATGAGAAACACCCTTGAAATGTTTCATAGCAAGTTCTCATGTTTCATGGTTATTTTTTACCCTATTAACGTGTAGTATCTCCACAACAGGAATAAACCAACTAATTTCTTCTTGCTTGTTTGTTTACATGAAAAAAGACTAATTATACATCAAATACTAATGATAATTGCATAATAATAAACCTGTTGCTCTTTCCATGACATTCATAAATCTAAGGATGTTTGCATAACCACTGTGGCAATTAAAAAGGTCCTCTACAAAGGACAAAAATGATTTTCATTATTTCAGGCCTCTCAGCTATGCACTTCAAATAATGCCGCACTAAATTACACTCAAGGCTTACCACATGAAATACTTCTGACAGTGTTTCAGGGTGTATTTTGAAGTGCGTCCTAGACATTATGGTAATTACTGAATCCGTGATAATATTCGGGATTTTGAGAGAAAAAAATTGCTATTGTGTTTTTATGCTAAATTTTATGGCAGCATTTTAAAACAAATTTTCTACATCAATCAACCAATAAATGTGGATGGCATAATTATTCTATTTTAGTGTTGGAAGAAATGTTTGAGTTCATATTTAGATTTCTGACATTTGGTTGCATACTTTGATATCTTACTGATCTGAGCACAGTTTGAGACATTGCTAACATCTCTTCTGACTCTAGCTGAGACACAAATTAGATTACTAGAGTCTTTTGCTCAGACGGAAAATGAGAAGCAGGAAAAAATTCACCCTCCTCCTCCCTAGCTGCACATGTCTAGATCTTCTTTATATGCTTTATAAAAAAACAATACAAATAATATACTTTTTTTATATAAAGTAAAAGAAACATTGTAAACTATCTAAGAGTTGTCCTGAAATTATGTCTAGGAGAAACAATTGAGATGTTAATGAGATTTTCTGATTTTTTAAATACATTTTTATTTTCACTATATGAGAGAAATCCTGATAAGTCTAGTTCACAAGTTGTTTTTATGTCTTCAGTTACAATGTCATAAATACAGTGATTATTTAGTACAGTGGAGGAGCAGTTATTTAAAAGTGACCAAACTTTGTCTTTCAAACACATCTAAATTCAGCTTAGCACTGCAAAGTCTTCAGCTGGAACTCTTAATAGTCCTCAAGTTTCGGGGTGTCACAGAGTCACACTATGACCTGTGTGGAATGTGACATGGGACACATGTGGTCTCATGTAGTATGAGACTGAAGGATACAAGAGGGTCTTGTTCTGAGTGCAGTTTCCAATTTTGGACTTGACACTGAGGAGATATAAACAGAAACATATTCTCTATGGGCCAGAAGCACTGTTTTAGATAACAATCTCAGGAAATTACATCCTGCTGTGAATGTTGGGTTTTAACATCATGCTCGAGAGGCTTGTGGCATCAGATTTGTGTTTTCTGTACACTGGTTTGTATACGCAAACATTTAAGATTTGAGTAATGAAATGTTTGTTGTTATTCCCAGTTCTTGTTGCTGATGTATCTGGTCACATTCGTGGGAAACCTCTGCAATGGCCTTACCTTGCTCATTATCGGTATGATTTTTCATTTTTTTCTTTTAGTTGTGCTGTGTAACTTGCATCAGTATAACTTGCAACTCTACACATATGCACATAGGTACATAGGCCTCAAAGATATTTAGACATCTTTGTGTCCAATTACATTACATTTACTATGAAGAATTTACATATAATATGATGCTTTACGAGCAGTTAATGCTAAATGCTTTTTTAACTAGTTCTTCCTCCTCTTGTCATTATTTTCTGTTCAGGTGTGATTGCTGTCTTCTCTGTCCCTCTGTTTTACACAAAGCACCAGGTAACACAATCTCTGTGGGCTTTAATGACAGTGACATCTCATCCGTATTCTCTATGTATTTCTCTGTGTAGTTCAGTTAAACATATTTTATATTCAAATAAGCCTAATTACTGGATATAATAAGAAACATTGTTTACAAATGTTACAGATGTCAATATCTCAGTGTGATTAGTTACCATGTGTTTGGCATTGCTGACGTTAAATCTGGAATAATGTGTCTTCCCACAGCATAATTTTGAATTGAATTTGTCATTTTAATTGTACACTCTTAAAAATAAAGGTGCTTCACGATGCCATAGAAGAACCTTTTTGTCTAAATGGTTCCATAAAGAACCTTTAACAGCTGAAGAACCTTTCTGTTTCACAAAAGGTTCTTTGTGGTGAAAGAAGGTTCTTCAGATTATAAAAAGGTAAGAAAGAGATGGTTCTTTAAAGAACCTTTGACTGAATGCTTCTTTGTGGAACCAAAAATGGTTCTTCTATGGCATCGCTTGAAGAACCTTTTGAAGCACCTTTATTTTTAAGAGTGTAGAGGAGAAAGTCTTCCTGATTAAATGTATACATTTATATAATTATTATTTAAATTAATTGTAATGAATAAGCACATTAAATTGACAGTCCAGTGATTTATTTATAAATTGGTGATGGCTTATGTGCAATGATATGGAATTGAAAAAAAAAACAATATACTGATTTCTAAAGACACTAAAGTATTTGTAATATGTATTATAGTGAATTTTCTGAGCAAATATTGAAAATCTGTTAATTAGATTTTTTAAATCGACAGCCCTACACTGAAAAAAATTACTTTGAAACAAATTTCACTCAGAAATTGCTAATAAATTTCACAAATAATTATATACAAACACTGAAATTCTGAATTATAAAGACTGAAAATATGTTTCTTGTAAAACACACTCAAATAATCTTTGTTTTATTTACAACCTCAAAAAATTGTTTTAATACTATTAACACATACATTGCAGCTCATGTAACTTCTTTTTCAGGACAAAGTGGACAGCTGCTTTGTAGCAGTGCAAGCCCATTTTGACAACACAAAGGACTTGTGAGTATAGCGCCATCTACTGCAGGCAGTGATTTATATCTTCCTTTTATATCAGTGCTTAAATATGACTCATGATATTTGTGATCATAATAGTTAATCAGACAGTTCTGATCTCCATTTACCAATGCAGAATGAATCAGTCAAATGTCTTTTGCCATCTACAACATCCCTAGTAGATGGCCTTTTAAAAGTAGAGTCAATGGCTTAAATTTAGTTCTTTTGTCACACAAAAATATTATATGACTTCAGATGGCATGGAATATAGTGCATGAGATATATGGGCCGCTTTTATGGTGCTCCAGAGAGAGACAGTAAAGCAGGAGCTATACTTACATATAAGCCATATTCTAGGGACCAGAACTCTTGTCAAAAGTAATTCACTGTAGCATACTTTTAAAAAAAGAGTACTGATTACCAAAAATAATATACTTCAAGTATAGT
>NW_015507368.1:40601-41493 GCF_001515645.1 Sinocyclocheilus grahami | reverse complement strand
ACTCAAATAATCTTTGTTTTATTTACAACCTCAAAAAATTGTTTTAATACTATTAACACATACATTGCAGCTCATGTAACTTCTTTTTCAGGACAAAGTGGACAGCTGCTTTGTAGCAGTGCAAGCCCATTTTGACAACACAAAGGACTTGTGAGTATAGCGCCATCTACTGCAGGCAGTGATTTATATCTTCCTTTTATATCAGTGCTTAAATATGACTCATGATATTTGTGATCATAATAGTTAATCAGACAGTTCTGATCTCCATTTACCAATAAACATTGGTTCTCTAAATCTATGACAGAGCACAAATGATACTTTACTCTAATTGTATTTTTGTCTGTTGAACAGCCTTCATCGCCTGACCCAGGGTGGCGGACCACCGCCCGACCCCACTCCCGGTGGCGCTAAACCCAAAGCCCATTGAGACACCTCTCAGGGGAGGAGGAGCTACACACTGTCACTCAAAAATGTCTTAAATAGCAGTTTGTGCTCAGAGGCCTGCCTCTGCAGCAGTGGAGGAGGGGCTAATATACAGGGCCTTATATAGGAGGAGATACAGATTTAAGGAAGGACCAATCTTGGATGAAAATCAAAGGCTTTGGAATTCTGAGAAGTTAAAGACACATTTTCATTTCCACATTTCAGTGTCAGTATGAGTGTATGAATGAAACAGAAGAATCTAAGATACTTGAGCCACCCGTACAATAATGGCCCCTTGAGAGTTATCTGAATAAACATGGATGACTTCAGTGAAGTAAAAGGGGTTAGAATTCAGACTGACTGCAGTTCGCCTGCCTGAAACATAATGCAGGACCCGTTTCCAAATGGGGTTTTTTACTTCTGACAGTCTCAAAATATCTCATTGTGTTGGTGTGTGTGTGTGTGTGTG
>NW_015507368.1:39722-40154 GCF_001515645.1 Sinocyclocheilus grahami | reverse complement strand
AAAAAAGAGTACTGATTACCAAAAATAATATACTTCAAGTATAGTGTAATGTGTATTGTCAAATGTACTGGCACAGATTTAACTATGAGAAATTCAGATATACTTGAATGTGATTTCTCTTTTTAAAAAAAGATATATATTTGTAATTACACATTTTTTAAATATATTAACCTTACATGTAATATCAAATAGCAATGCCGTTAAAATTATAATCAAGATTTTTACACGTGCATGTTAGTCATCAAAATATGTGTACTTCTGTAAAACACAACAGAAGATTTAAATGTACTTTAAAGGAAACCCTTTCATTTGACATTATTACAAAGTGCACTTTTTAAAAAATGTTTCCATGCCATTAAGCAATGGAGGGTCACCAAGACTATTCATATAAAACACAGTGGACCAAAGTCCTCTTTTCAGATGAAAGTAAAT
>NW_015507368.1:24117-39444 GCF_001515645.1 Sinocyclocheilus grahami | reverse complement strand
CACCAGACCCAACAATGCAGATGAGCTGAAGGCTGCTATCAAAGCTTCCATTACACCTGAGCAGTGCCACGGGCTGGTCGCCTCCATGCCACGCCGCACTGATGCAGTAATTCATGCAAAAGGAGCCCCTACCAAGTATTGAGTACATGTACAGTAAATGAACATACTTTCCAGAAGGCCAACAATTCACTAAAAATGTTTTTTTTATTGGTCTTATGAAGTATTCTAATTTGTTGAGATAGTGAATTGGTGGGTTTTTCTTAAATGTGAGCCAAAATCATCACAATTAAAAGAACCAAAGACTTAAACTACTTCAGTCTGTGTGCACTGAATTTATTTAAGACACGAGTTTCACAATTTGAGTTGAATTACTGAAATAAATGAACTTTTCCACGACATTCTAATTTATTGAGATGCACCTGTATGTAGACACATCTTATATTACATATATGCATCTAATATGTATACATATTGTACATGAATTTCTCAAAATAAATATTAAATAGCGCAGTTGTATATATTGACCACAAGGTGGAAGGAAAGCTCAGTTAATAGCTGCCAAAAGGAGAAGGTGAATAGGACCAATCAGATGTAAAATAACGGCACATTATTCAATTCTGCAACTAAAGTTTAATACAAATGATCATTATAGTATGCTGTAAATATTAATCGTTCAGTTACTTTAAAGACATTGTTATATGTTATAACCCAACGTTTTAGGGATTTTTTATAATCAACCTTTCAACATTTAATATTCATAAACATAAATGTGTTTAATGAGCGCCTAAATTGCATACTTTCCTCTTAGATTAATATTCAAAATAACATTTTAATGGGACCATGTTTCCAAATCCTCTAGAGTAAAACATTTGGCCTCAAAATAATTTTTGTAAAAATAATACAATTTAAAAAAAGCATTACCTTTCACCACAGTTAAAATGCTACAAAGCAACCTTTCAGTTATGATTGCTTATGCTTGCAATAAATAAGACATATATTCAAAATGTATGACATTATAGCAAAATGAGGCAATGTCATATAAAACTCTTCAAATTGTAGATGTACTCTGAAAATGAAGAACCAACAGCCATCGCCATTGTTTCTAGTGGAACAAATGTAATAATGAATATGCTGAAGCAGCCATGTGAGGAGGGAGGAGCTAGTCAAATGAAGGCTGACTATAAAGGCTGCCTCTCTCACTCCTTGCCCAGCTGTTGTAGGTTCTTTAAGTCTGTAGATTTCGTGGAGAGACTAAGTATTTGGATCTTATGAAATTGACGGTTTACGCGCTCTGCACCGGATCAAGCGCATTTACGCAGTGCTCGTAGTGTTTAGTCGTTTATAGAGGCTTCTTATTGATGGTTTTTTCCTGGGTCACTCCATTAGGAGTGTGCGATTCACCTGCGGTCGAGCAGCGCGTCATGGATAACAGTAACCTGATGGCGCCTCCGGTGCCGCCACACAAACCCATGCCCCCCCGGCCTGCGCACTGCCACGGGCGCCTGTTAAAGTGCGTGTTTCTCGGGGATGGAGCTGTGGGGAAAACCAGCCTGATTGTCAGCTACACAACCAATGGATATCCAACAAAATACATCCCGACAGCGTTTGACGATTTCTCAGGTGAGTCTTTGGATTCGTATAATGATGCCATTGTAGCGCATCAGTTGCAAACAAATGCACGAACTGTTCATAGAACTAATTTCGGTTACACTTTATTTCGATAGTCCACTTTAGACATTCTATTAACTACAAGTAACTTTGTAACTACATGTCAACTACATGTCAACTCATTCTCATTAATTTGCAACTACATGACTACTAACTCGAAGAGTATACTGTTAGGGTAGGTTTAGGGTTAGTAGAATAAGTTGTCAAAGAAAGTGTTAGACGATATTAAGCAGACAGTCTACTAATACTCTACTAATTGCTAGTTGACATGTAGTTGTAATGTTATTTACTGTTAATAGAATCTCTGAAGTGGACTATCGAAATAAAGTAATACCCTAATTTCACTTTTCCAACCATTTTGTCAGTGACTTTTTGCCTAGAACTCTAGACTTAGAACTCTAAAAAAAATCAGTTCTCCTGAAGTTCACAGGTGTGAACACTGGAACCACAAATACAGTTCATTACTAACTACATGACAGACTTTTTAACCTTCATTTGGAACATTATGTTATAGTTTCAACCCATTTTCACATGTTTTTTTTATTATTATTATTATTTTGTGTAGTGTTCTTCTTAACAAGCATGCTTGTTTAATATTATTGATGAAATCCATTTAAATAGTATTTTGTTTTTTCATGTTTCATCTCTTCATTTGGGTCAACAGAGCCCGATTAAAAAGTCAAATATTTATAAATATTGACAAACCAGTGAGTTCATTCAGAATACAAGATTGTTTAAAACTGGTCTTGATATATTGATACACTGGAGGAAAAAAAATTATATAAAAATAAATGGTTTTATTCAAGTCTAAAATGATTAAACCTCACTGAATCAACTTAAATGCATTCGTTTATACCAACAAAACTATTTTTATCTGGTATTTTAAGGTAATAACTGCAGGTTACCACATTTACAATGTATAGAGAGAACTGTAACAGTCTGAAAATCACTCATAAACTGAAATTCATCAGAGCATGCATGATGCTGAACTCATAAAATATAATATGAAGGCAAGAAATATTTGACCACCCAAGTGCAAGACTGAATTCTGTGACTGATTTTATTAGTTTTCATAAATATAATCGTGTTGACAAAAAATTGGGACATAGCTGTGAAACAGGAGAGAGGTTTCAGGAAAGTTGATTTTTAGTGCCAATTTACTGCACTAACTTGAGATTGTTTCCTTGGACCTGAAATTAGTCAAGTATTAGTCCCTTGCATTCTTAATGGAACCGAAAGCAGTGCTTTAAAACTCACTATATAGTACTATAACATCATTTTCACTCAAAGAAGTGTTTCATCATTTTTGAATGAACCTCAGACAAGAGCCAGTCAGTGGTCAGATCCCACAAGCATGTCTTTGTAATTAGAAAGGCCTTGCGCAATGATGCCTGACCTGAAAATCTGGCCCGTAAAATCCATTGGGTCCACTTGTGGGAATCTGTGAACAGATATTGTGTGCTGGAGCCTGTGATGATGTCACGCTCACTCTCCTGGAACCAGATCAGTGACCTCTGCACTGATTTGAGAGCAGTTACGCAATTCAACAGGTGCCACTTTGAGGGGGGAAGGGGCTGAATTAAAGGCAGATCATATGACGGGGATTTGGAGACAACTCCACAATGGGCACTTGACGAGCAGAACACTTTGAAGTGACAAACCATCACCAGGCCCTCAGTGTTACTGTGTTTCATGAGATCACTGTACTGTGGCATGTTGGAACAAACATTCTCATAGGTTTTAACAGCATGTACAGTCCTTCAAACATGCAAAGCGTGAGATGTTGAGCTGTTTGTGAGCTGCACTAACCCACAAATCTGGGCAGTTGATCTGTAACATGTTCGTGAGGGTGTATATACAATTTTATATTATTATTATTATTATTATTATTATTACAGATTGATATTTAAAAAGTTATTAAATTTAAATAAATCTATATAAAATTTGGTTATGATGGTTATATAAAGGGATTGTATAAAGAGTTGTTGAATGTTGGCAGTGCGACTCATCCTCTCTCTCTCATCCTCTCTCTCTTTTCTCCAGCGGTCGTACAGGTGGATGAACAACCAGTGAGACTGCAGCTTTGCGACACTGCAGGACAGGTAAGAACTTCCACTGCACTGTTTACCTCAAAGAGGAACATCAACTAAATAGTTATTTTTGTTTGGGGGGGGTTGGCATTTCTGTCACTCTCTGAAACCAGGATTTGGAAATTGGATGATAAAGTGATTACACAACACAATCGTAGTAATTAGAAGAGCTTGGCATGGATGCCATACTGTGAGGAAATCGTAAGAGCGAAAAGAACAATCCTCAAGCTATTGGCACTTTAGTTACTGGATCTCCCTCTCTGTTTCGGAGCCATGCAGGCTTGGACAGGGTACCATGTAACCACCGGTTTTGCCTCCAAGTGATGTTTTTGATGCCAAACTTTTTTCAGCACTGATTGTTTTGCAGTTGTGAAATCACTGAAAATTATTTAAAAAGGCCCTTTGGCTATACATTCATTCCGATTTTCACATTGGGATATTATATTGTTTTGTTGATGGGTTTTGTTTAAGGCTTTGAACTTTACATTACATGGGTTACAAATAAATGACTCTGCCCTCTTAGTACATAACCTATAAATCCCTTTACACAGCCATGCAGAGGCAAGCTCAGGCAAACACGGAAACATAAGAATTCAATTACCCAGTTATAATACTGCAGGCTTTCGCATAGTTTTCAAAGAGAAAGAACAAATGCACTTTGCCCAAAGTGGAGAAACAAAGGCTTGCATCACAAAAGTCTATTGCTTTCAGCCTGTTTGGATATACTTCCATTATGTTGTGCAGGTGTCCATGTCAACAAAAGAAAACAGCCATCGTTTGATAAAGTCAATCAAGCGATGTCTGTGCATCAGTAAGTTGACATTAAGTTATAGGGCTGGGCGATATGACTGTATATACTGTACAAATCTGGCATATTCACCTGTGTGTACCACAGTTCACCCAAAATAAAAACCGTAAACCCAAAATCAAAAAATCCAACACCAAGCAGTATTGACAACAACAATGATGATAATTGTTGTTATTATTATTATTATTATTATATTAGTGAGTAATAATAATAGCAATAATAATATGCCATTTCTATCTAGTTACTGTAAAACCTGCTTGCAGTAAGCTACTGCATTGGCTGTTTAACAGTTATTTTTAGGTTACTGTAATTGGTGGCTGGAGCATATTACTGTAAAAACTGAAATGAAACCGTATCAAGCTTTAATTATTCTATACAGTAAATTAATTGTTGTAATAACCATATTGCTGCTATTGCATTCTTTTTTTAATTAAACATTCATTCAAAAAATTCATATTAAAATATTTTAGTAGTACAATCTTTTCATGTACATATTGTATAATGTTTTACATGCATTAAAATAATAATGGTTACACTAATGAACAAATTAAAAATAGATTAAAACACAAATTCATGTGCATTCAGTAAGTTTAATGTGTGACGTGTGAATATGTAAATGTAACAAAAAGCTGCATAAATGTTATTTTATATATTTTATGTATTTATTTATTTGCAGAATTATAGATTTGCCTAGATTCGTCTTTGTTTTTTTTTTCATGTTTCACATTGTTTCTAAATCTTAGCATTTCGTAACGACAAGTAGATGTAGCATAGACAGTGAAAAGGTTTGGCATTCTCATCCGTCAAGATTAATTGGTGTTCTCAAAGTTTTGAGAGGCCCTGCTCTCCAAAAGCTCAACAGATTTATATTTTAATTAATTAATTTGTACAGCATAAATGGGACAGGGTGTGCCAGAGTTGAAAACTTTGGCCGAGTTTAAAAGATTAAAGCAGGCACTGCATGTTCCACAACATGGCTTTGCTTTGCAAGCGCCAACCAACTATAATTTCACGTAATTGCTTCAGGGAATTATAAAACACCCCAAGAGCTAGTTAAATTATTTTATTATTTAAAATAACAACTTGGAATCCCACAAATTATTTTTGAAGGCTTCACAAGGCCTTGTGTTACAAAACACTCTAAACATCAGTAATGATGCTCTTTTCCCTCTGTCTCCACCTCAGGACGAATTCGATAAGTTGCGTCACTTCTGCTACACGCGGACTGACGTTCTCCTCCTGTGCTTCAGTGTCGTCAGCCCCACTTCCTTCCAGAACATTGGTGAAAAATGGGTGCCAGAGATCCGACGCCGTTGTCCACTCACACCTGTGTTACTGGTGGGCACCCAGTGCGACCTACGGCAAGACGTCAAGGTCCTCATCGAACTGGCACGGCGCAGAGAGCGACCCGTCCTGGAAGAGGATGCCCGCACCCTGGCAGACAAAATAGGAGCGGTAGCCTACATAGAATGCTCTTCTCTCACACAGAAAAACCTTAAGGAGGTGTTTGACGCTGCCATCTCCGTCGGGCTCCGACACTCCGACCGAAGAGCCAGACGAGAGCGGAAGGTACACAGTACTGCTGATAAAATGAAAATGCTCTCAAAATCGTGGTGGAAGAAATATATCTGCATACAATAGCAAAGATCCAAGCAATCTTCTGAGGCATGAACAATGTGATAGACTCTTGTTTACTGTCACGCTCCAAGTGGATGATGGTCAGTTGATAACGAATCAACAAAGGACAGTATTGTTACTTTAAGGACAATGTGAATGGTTGCAAAATGTGCAGCTAGCTTCCCAGTAACCAAAGTTTACTGTATGCAGGGTCATCGCTAAAAGTCACGGGATGAAGATTTTCTACATTTGGGCCATTGAGTAGATTCAGGGGCCGTTTACACGACAATGTTTTCAGCCAAAAACTTGAAACTTTTTATGCGTTTTGCCTGTTCGTTTACACGACAACGGCGTTTTGGGGACTGAAAATGCATATTTTTGAAAACCGGTTTCAAAGTGCAAGTTTTTGAAAACGCCACTGTTGTCATTTCCGTGTAAACGCCCAATACAGGAATCTTTGAAAACAGTGACGTCATGCACGTGCGTAGTACGTGCAGTGTTGCCAGATTGGATGGATGATTTCAGCCCAAAAGCTCATAAAAACCCGCCCAAAAACCACCCAAAACTTTAACTGTCAAAATAATGTGATGGAATATGTAAATCAAGGTTTATAAGGGCCATTTTAACTCCTTAAAACAAAACAATGACGACAAAATAATATGAATATAACGTTAGATAAATTTCCCAGGTAAACGGCTCAAATAGCCTACATTAAAGAGAATTAGGCTACCGAACATGAATAAAATATGCAAGCAGACACTGTCAAAACTGCAATCAAGAAATTAACCGATACCCTTGAAACAACATGCATAATTTTCAATGTCAGCAGGCAGAATAGTCCAATTTAAATGCAAAAAGTGCCCAATATAAGTGACAGGAAAAAGCAACGTAATTAGCAGATATTTCACACTCGTTCATGCGCACACCATGACAGTCAAAATGGTGTCATTCATTGATACATACTGAATTATAATCTCTATTTATAATAATTATAATAGATTTATAATAATAACTCTTACCTTCGCTCTATAATTTTACACTGAACAGTCAAAACTAATCAAGTCTAGCAGTTTTCAAGGATTTATCTGCCAGATTGGATGGATGATTTCAGCCCAAAAGCTCATAAAAACCCGCCCAAAAACCACCCAAAACTTTAACTGTCAAAATAATGTGATGGAATATGTAAATCAAGGTTGATAAGGGCCATTTTAACTCCTTAAAACAAAACAATGACGACAAAATAATATGAATATAACGTTAGATAAATTTCCCAGGTAAACGGCTCAAATAGCCTACATTAAAGAGAATTAGGTTACCGAACATGAATAAAATATGCAAGCAGACACTGTCAAAACTGCAATCAAGAAATTAACCGATACCCTTGAAACAATGAACAATTTCAATGTCAGCAGGCAGAATAGTCAAATTGAAATGCAAAAAGTGCCCAATATAAGTGATAGGAAAAAGCAACATAATTGGCAGATATTTCACACTCGTTCATGGGTACACCATGACAGTCAAAATGGTGTCATTCATTGATACATACTGAATTATAATCCGACAATAAAAAAATAAAAATAATGCGCTTACCTTCGCTCTATAATTTTACACTGAACAGTCAAAACGAATCAAGTCTAGCAGTTTTCAAGGATTTATCAATCTGGACCGTTTAAAAGATAAAGGGACAGGATCGTATAAACAGACATATTTAGTTTCCGTTTTGATTAATTAATTCAAATGTGCTCTGATTTCGGAGTTGCAGTGATAGAGCCTCGTGTCATCTCGCTCCACAATAATTCATGTTTTGAGAGTTGAGTCACTCTCCCACTCTTTAACTTATATTTAGGCATTGCGATTACTTGAATATACAGTCATACTACATTCAAAATCAGTTACGTTATAAGTTATTACGCTAAAAACTTGTCACTCATAAATCAAAACATCTGTCTGCTGAGCCCTCGTGATAAGTGCGGCTGTCGACGTTTATATCAGCGTGTGCGTGTGCGTGTGTGTGTGTGTGTGTGTGTGTGGTAACGTTGTGATGACTGATTGGATGCAGTACATGCACACTTGGGCTTGTTTTTTAAACCATTAGCCTATGCAATTTCGGCAAACCAGCCGAAATTTTGTCCACCCACACAATCCAATTCAAAACCGCCCAATCTGGCAACACTGAGTATGTGTTAGGTATGTAGACATGCGCAGTATGTGTCGATTTTAAAAGTATCGAATCGATATTGACCATACTGCCTTGAAAAATATCGGTATCGTATCGAAAACAAAATAAGGGGTATCGCCCATCCCTAGTGTAAACACCCAAACGATAATCTTTGAAAACGGTGACGTCATGTGCATGCGTAGTACGTGTTAGGTATGTAGACATGCGCAGTATGTGTCGATTTTAAAGGCAAGCGCGAACAAACATGCACAACAATGCCGGAGTACGTGGTAGGCCTACTGTTGTTGCTGTTTAAGAGTTTGCTAACGCTTCTTCAACAAAGTGTGTATTTACTTCACCAATATTACAACCAACAGCGGAGACGCATCATATACACACGGCAACAGGTACCATTTCTAATATAGTCTATTTTTCCACTTAGAAGCTTTTTTTATGCACCGAATTTCTTGATAAGTAAATAAAATTAATGTTTAAAAAATGCACTTTAGAATCAATATTTTTATGTGAGGATCGATCCTTTCGATACAACATCAGTATCGAAAGTATCGATGCTTAAGGATCGATCCGCCCATCCCTACTCTGCAGTGTGTGTGTGTGTGTGTGTGTGTGTGTGTGTGGTAACGTTGTGATGACTGATTGGATGCAGTACATGCACACTTGGGCTTGTTTTTTAAACCATTAGCCTATGCAATTTCGGCAAACCAGCCGAAATTTTGTCCACCCACACAATCCAATTCAAAACCGCCCAATCTGGCAACACTGAGTATGTGTTAGGTATGTAGACATGCGCAGTATGTGTCGATTTTAAAGGCAAGCGCGAACAAACATGCACAACAATGCCGGAGTACGTGGTAGGCCTACTGTTGTTGCTGTTTAAGAGTTTGCTAACGCTTCTTCAACAAAGTGTGTATTTACTTCACCAATATTACAACCAACAGCGGAGACGCATCATATACACACGGCAACAGGTACCATTTACTAACAAGGTGACAGCGCCAACTACTGGCCTGGCATACGTAATAGTTTTCACGGATGTGTAAACGCAAATCGGTTTGAAAATGTTGCCGTGTATATGTGAAACTTTTTAAAAACGCAAGGGAAAAACTTTTCCGTTTTTGACCACATCGTTGTCGTGTAAACGTAGCCTTGGAGGGCCTTATTAGCCATGATTCCATCCATGTATTGTCATACAAATTTTGGGATATTGCATAAACACTTGATGGAAATGGCATAAACGGTGTGCCTAAAATCTTCCAATCCTCTTAATTAAGGTTGATATTTCTTTTTATTCAATAAGAAAACATGCACATAAACTACAATGGAAACACTGGCGAGTAAATTCCTGGTTGTGCTACAAAAAAACTCCAGTGCCTCAACAGATCATGTGACTGGACAACTGGACTAGCCAGTGGACCAATTTCATTGCACACCATCTAAATTACTGTGAGCCAGATTCTGTCATCAAAATGAATATACCTCCCAGAATTGTCTCGTACAACTGCATTCCCACCATCAGACATCAGTCTCAGGATGCAAGATAACATGACAGCATTTGTTATTGCGTTTCTTCAGAGGCACAAGTAATTTATTATGTAGGAAAAAAGGAGTCACAGGCTTTCCCAGTTGCTGATACTTTGCACCAGTTTCCCAGGAAGTAAACATGGGATGGAAACTGCTTCATTTCCAAATGTTTTCTGCAATATTCCAGTCTAATTCACAACTTTAAATGGAAACATAGCTACAGCGACCCTTCATCGCAAAGCCTGGGACAGAGTTCCCAGATGTGACCTCTTCCACAGCCAAAACCCTCTGATTATGATTTTTTTTAAATCATCTACTGCTTTTATTTTTATAATCAAATACAATGCCACTGTTTCTATTTATTTACCCATGTCTTCTACCTGATTCATGCATGTATGAACATTGTGTCCACATGCTAATGATGCTAGCATCCTAACACTGGTGATTAAGCCCCCTTTTGTTTGTTTAACCTCCATGCCTGAGGTAACAAAGGCAGTCCTGTGGCAGTTTATGCCCACTCTAAGTGGCCTTTCTATCCCATCACGCTGAAGTGTTCAGTCTGTAACTGAACCTACTTGTAACTGTAGTCCACCTTATGATCGTTTTGAGTGTAACTGCAACTCTTCAGTTGAGTTCAGTGAACTCTTGTGTACTGTTAGTCACCGAAAGGTTTGACCTATTATCCATAACGCATTACCTTGTTTGCCATACCATATCTTGTGAACCTCTATTGCAGTCTTTGTTTGATTTGATCAACACTGATGTGCCATGTTGTAAAAACTCCTAGTACAAGGTTATTTGGCTATGTGTCCTCCTGTTTAACGTGCAGTAATGGAGATGATCAGCCAATGAAATGTTGGATTTGCTTCTCATTATTCAGAAGCCCAATCAGAGTCATTCAGTCAGAGATCTGCCACAAACGTCAGAGCCCAACAGTAGGGTTCAGGAAGTAAAAATCCCATTTATTTTTTCCCTACGTCTCAATCAAAATTAAGATTCTTCTGTACTTTGAAGATTTCTGTAGAGTCAATATTTTAACTGTCAAATTCCTCATTTTTTTAAGATGATACATTTTATATAGTCAAATCAGCAACACAGTAGTGTGCAGTTCATTCCTATTTCATTTATGTATTTAGCCTTTTTCTTTAAGCTGCAATGTTTGATTTTATTATTTTAAATTATTCTTTATTGTAATTATTGTTGTATTATTATTATTTTATTTTTTCCAATAAATTCCAATTGGGAAAATGAATTGGGAAGATACTTCCGGAACCAAGGCCTTACAGAGCGGTTGGTCACTGATGCGTTCCGTACAGCCACACATCCAGAAGTGGCCTCTGTTCTTTATGTACTTTATTGCCGCCGTGATAACACTATCAGGGTAATCTACTTTTAGATTTGTACATTTTAAGATTGCATGTAAATCAATCTTCCTCCTATAAACACTCCTGTTTATGGTACCGTGTGTATTGGTTGCTGACTGCTATCCATGTTTTCCATGGAAAATAAATGTGATATTAACTAAAACCTGAATGTGTTTCTTTCAGATGTACTGTATGAGTGCTTGTAGCTACTTGCATTGCAGTTAGCATTCAATCACCTACAGCAGCAATTAATAATTTATGACCAGGAGCATATTGAAGTATATTGGGTCGGTTTTGCTTTTATGTTGACTTTAAACCGCAATACCTCAGTGATAGAAAATCTTAAAAGAGTGGATTCACAAAGTGTTGATATGAGAAGGAACATTTTAACATTTCAAAAACACTTATTGCGCTTCCTCGCAAGATGTTATCAGAGTAGTAACTCTCATGCTACCCGATCAAATTACATGCCAAATAACTAAAGTAAATCGCTAAACCTGCTCATAGCACATGACTTGTTTTGCCTAATACGGATAGTCTATTCTTGATTGGACCGGTCTAAAGCAGCAAGATTCTGCACCAACTGGAATTCTTCCCAGTCTTTAATAAGATTGCATGTAAATCGATCTTCCTCCTATAAACACTCCTGTTTATGGTACCGTGTGTATTGGTTGCTGACTGCTATCCATGTTTTCCATGGAAAATAAATGTGATATTAACTAAAACCTGAATGTGTTTCTTTCAGATGTACTGTATGAGTGCTTGTAGCTACTTGCATTGCAGTTAGCATTCAATCACCTACAGCAGCAATTAATAATTTATGACCAGGAGCATATTGAAGTATATTGGGTCGGTCTTGCTTTTATGTTGACTTTAAACCGCAATACCTCAGTGATAGAAAATCTTAAAAGAGTGGATTCACAAAGTGTTGATATGAGAAGTAACATTTTAACATTTCAAAAACACTTATTGCGCTTCCTCTCATGCTAGTAACTCTCATGCTACCCGATCAAATTACATGCCAAATAACTAAAGTAAATCGCTAAACCTGCTCATAGCACATGACTTGTTTTGCCTAATACGGATAGTCTATTCTTGATTGGAAAAAGCAGCAAGATTCTGCACCAACTGGAATTCTTCCCAGTCTTTAAAAAGTGATACATACTGTAGCTAGCTGTTGACAGCCAGACAGAGAACATGAAAAAACATGAGGAATATGGGTGTTTGTGCAATAGAAATGTTCTATTTGGAACGTTCCGTGCGAAACATTAAATGTTTTATGCAAAAATAAAGGTAATTTTTGCTTTGTAATAACTATAAGAAATCTGACTGGCAATATTAGCTATCTAGCTAAGCAGTATAGAGTAGGTAAAGTTAATAGAGACAGCTTCTAAAATGTGCATTAACATTAATAAGTCTTTGGATAATTTGCAATATTATGAGAAAAATAAAAATGAATTATTGGATTGTTAAAACCTCAATGCTAATGGTTGTAGTTTATGCTAATTCCAATGTGTATTACTACTATTTTACAATTAAAATCAGTAGGTTGAGTATTCATTATTTTAGAGTTAGTATTTTTTGTTTTTGATATTGGCTTGATTTTAAATGTTATGCATAACAGAATTATTTGAGCTGGAAGACTTTGCTAGAGCAGGTCACTGGGCCACATGAAAA
The DNA here is from genome assembly GCF_001515645.1 of Sinocyclocheilus grahami. NCBI lineage: Eukaryota > Metazoa > Chordata > Actinopteri > Cypriniformes > Cyprinidae > Sinocyclocheilus > Sinocyclocheilus grahami. The sequence continues at coordinate 26,520 of NW_015507368.1, read as the reverse complement.
TAAGATGCTAAAAGGGAACTTGCAGACATTTTTCTGGTCCAACCAGATAAAATTCTGATTATAATTATGTATGCAACTGTCTCACAGTAACCCGTCATTAAGAGGCTTTGTTTTGTCTCTCAAAAAAAACAAAACAATAGGAGACCCAAACACACATCATGTGACCTTGGTGTAACCAATGCTTTGTCAATCGTCTTTTCACACATCTTACATAATTTCTGGGAACATTTAGGTAACTGAATGCCTGATCTTTGACATATCCTGAAATGGATGTTGGGAATGAGTAATGACGGCTTGACGTCATGGTTGGATTCTGTCACTGTGGTCACAATGGCAATAATATGGTTCCAGAGATGACCGGAGTTTAACAGCAAATTGGTGCAAGTCCTTTCTGCCTGTTGAAGTGATTTGTTCTGGAAGATTTGTTCTGTGTGTAATTTTGCACAGCCTGAAGTCCCTTGTAATGTGTATGTGATGCAATAGGTCGGGGGCCCTTTAGCAGGAAAGCTGATCGGATTAAATCCAAAAGCAGTGTGGTCTCATTTGAAACACTTGTTACTGACACAAATCTGCTTTTAATGTACGTCTGGAGGCTTGAGGGCATGTTGCTTAAGATAAATGAAATCTCATTACATGCATAGTGATGGTTTCTAAATACCACAAAGTTTGTTTCTAAAGGCCACATCATTTCCTGCTAATTAGTGGTGTTTGCAAAGGCAAGCATCATTATTAGAATCACTCATATTTATGTTTAGGGGTTTAGAACAAAAACGTTAAATCAAAAGGAAATTTACTCGCATTGATATCGTTCCAAACCTGCGTAACTTTCCTCACTGGAATGCAAAATTAAAGATATTTAGATGAAAGATATTTTGGCTCAATTTTGCATTCAAAAACATGAGACTCAGGGCTGTGGAAGGAAAAAACTCAAGGTCTAGACATGTAGTTTTTAATACGTTCAACTACTTTCAACAACATGAGACACTGCAGAAGATGCTAAACGCATGTGCAGTCATCAAACGCGTATGTCCATTGCATGTTTACATAGGAAAACAATGGAAATATAGTGCAGTGATATGCAAAAATGTGAGATGCAGGGCACTTTTTTTATTATTTCAACTTCTTTTAACTTAAGCTGCATTTTTACAATGCAATGTCAGCAATGAGACACTGCAAAGGACACAAGTGCAGTGGTCAAGCATGTCCGTCTATCGCATGCTTACATAGAAAAGCAATTTGAACGTGAAACGCAAAAATGTGTTTTATGACATACGTCATTGGTTTTTGTGTTCTGTAACCATCTGAAATGTGTAAAATTTAAATATTTCTGTCATGACAATTCTCGGAGGGATTGGCATGGTAATGTACATGACAATAGCTGGGTTTCCATCCAAAGTTGCGAATTTAACTTATTCGCAAAACTGGAATATCTAACATTTCTGGGAGGCAATTATACAGAAATACTTTGACAGACTTTGCTCGTGCATTTCCGAATGACCATAACATTTCAGATGCTGTGGAATGAGATTGGTCCGCTGGTTAGTCAGGTTTTGCCATCCCAAAGTCACATTACTTTTTTGATATGCTTGGAGGAATTTATTTGCAAAACGCATTTCCATCTCCCATTATTCGCATCAACCCTTTTTCGCACAAGTAAAAAACCACCTCAAGCGAGCGTAAAAACTTTTTGGTGAATTAAGCGATTTTAATTTGAAATTTGGCTCCCAAAGTCACATTACTTTTTTGATATGCTTGGAGGAATTTATTTGCAAAACGCATTTCCATCTCCCATTATTCGCATCAACCCTTTTTCGCACAAGTAAAAAACCACCTCAAGCGAGCGTAAAAACTTTTTGGTGAATTAAGCGATTTTAATTTGAAATTTGGCGTTTCCATCACTCGTTTCTCATGCAATACTTCAAAATGCGCATTAAAGGGGTCATATGGTGTTGCTAAAAAGAACATTATTTTGTGTATTTGGTGTAATGAAATGTGTTAATGCGGTTTAAGGTTCAAAAAACACATTATTTTCCACCTACTGTACGTTATTGTTTCTCCTCTATGCCCCGCCTTTCTGAAACACGTCGATTTTTACAAAGCTCATCGGTCTGAAAAGCGAGGTGTGCTGTGATTGGCCAGCTATCCACTGTGTCATGATTGGCCGAATACCTCAAGCGTGTGACGGAAATGTTACACCCCTACCATACTGTGATGATGCCCTGTCAGGCCGGAGCGATGATTCAAAAACATGAAAGCCCATTATAAACGAGGCATTCGTTGCATCCAGTGGGGACATAATTATGGATTATAATAATTTATACTGTCTTTTTACGCATTGCATCGCGCCACGTAAACATAAAACCATGTCTGCATTTGTGATCAGAGAAATGACAAACAACAAGC
>NW_015507368.1:18073-20751 GCF_001515645.1 Sinocyclocheilus grahami | reverse complement strand
CTGGAAGCTGCTAATGCTCATCAGTAAATCAGTGGAAAATAAATAGAAATCATGATTCTGTCTGAGCTATGTGTTTTAAAACGAACACTAACTAGTGTAAATGTAGCCTAACAGATGTGTTAACTGAAGACTATTTGAGCTTTATTAAAACTATTTTTCACTGATTTATTGTGTTGGTTACATTTTGTTCCTTTGTGCAGTGGCTCAGGAGATGAGTCTTTGAGTTTGTATAAACATCAACAAGCTGAAAAATAAAAACAAAGTTTTTTTTTTAGATAATGTAATCTTGTTAAAAATGATTTCATAAAATTGGTATCGAAAAAAGTATCGTTCAGGAACCAGTATCGAAGTCAAGGTATCGGTATCGATATCGAAAAATTTTGAACGATACCCAGCCCTAATTAAAAGTGGGGGGGACACGTCCCCCGCGTAATCTACACCCCTGCATGACACTGAATATAAGGATAAACTGATGCATCAGTGGACATGCATGTATCCACACACATGAAGATGAACAGACAAGGAAAGACAAGACATCCCCCCCACAAAGCAGATCTATCGCCAAGACATTTGTACTGCTGCTGCTCCGAAGTGCCATGTGAACCGCATTTATTACTATCTATGTGTGCCTGGGCTACCACACCGACCGGTTTAACAACAGTGGCCTAGGACTATATGAGCCTGGGCTACCACGCCGACCGGCTTATAAATAATGGCCTAGGACTATGTGAGCCTGGGCTACCACGCCGACCGGCTTATCAATAATGGCCTAGGACTATGTGTGCCTGGGCTACCACGCCGACTGGCTTAACTCTAATTAGACGCGCACTATGTGGAGCGGGATTCGAGATAGTGTGGGTTTAGTGTGCGTTAAGGGCACTGCGCTTTGGTATTTTTAAGACCGGGGACAGTCTTGCGCACTTACTTCCTGTCGCGCGCACGCGCTCTCAGGTGGCCAAGACCTCAAGTGTGGGTATTTGGACAACGGGAAAAGCCAGGTATTTGAATATTGAGCAGCGAGCTCATTGGCTACCGATACAGGAGAGAACCTATCAGCTGCCATGTGACAATGATGTCACCAGGTCAGATTGAGCTAGACCTATCGGACTGTGCCATCTAGAGTTTCATGCCAGAACTCTGTATATACAGTGGGTACGGAAAGTATTCAGACCCCCTTAAATTTTTCACTCTTTGTTATATTGCAGCCATTTGCTAAAATCATTTAAGTTAATTTTTTTTCCTCATTAATGTACACACAGCACCCCATATTGACAGAAAAACACAGAATTGTTGACATTTTTGCAGATTTATTAAAAAAGAAAAACTGAAATATCACATGGTCCTAAGTATTCAGACCCTTTGCTCAGTATTTAGTAGAAGCACCCTTTTGATCGAATACAGCCATGAGTCTTTTTGGGAAAGAGGCAACAAGTTTTTCACACCTGGATTTGAGGATCCTCTGCCATTCCTCCTTGCAGAGCCTCTCCAGTTCTGTCAGGTTGGATAGTAAACGTTGGTGGACAGCCATTTTTAGGTCTCTCCAGAGATGCTCAATTGGGTTTAAGTCAGGGCTCTGGCTGGGCCATTCAAGAACAGTCACAGAGTTGTTGTGAAGCCACTCCTTCATTATTTTAGCTGTGTGCTTAGGGTCATTGTCTTGTTGGAAGATAAACCTTCGGCCCAGTCTGAGGTCCTGAGCACTCGAGAAGGTTTTCGTCCAGGATATCCCTGTACTTGGCCACATTCATCTTTCCCTCGATTGCAACCAGTCGTCCTGTCCCTGCAGCTGAAAAACACCCCCACAGCATGATGCTGCCACCACCATGCTTCACTGTTGGGACTGTATTGGACAGGTGATGAGCAGTGCCTGGTTTTCTCCACACATACCGCTTAGAATTAAGGCCAAAAAGTTCTATCTGGGTCTCATCAGACCAGAGAATCTTATTCAGGTGTTTTTTAGCAAACTCCATGCAGGCTTTCATGTGTCTTGCACTGAGGAGAGGCTTCCGTCGGGCCACTCTGCCATAAAGCCCCGACTGGTGGAGGGCTGCAGTGATGGTTGACTTTCTACAACTTTCTCCCATCTCCCAACTGCATCTCTGGAGCTCAGCCACAGTGATCTTTGGGTTCTTCTTTACCTCTCTCACCAAGGCTCTTCCCCCCCGATAGCTCAGTTTGGCCGGACGGCCAGCTCTAGGAAGGGTTCTGATCATCCCAAACGTCTTCCATTTAAGGAATGGAGGCCACTGTGCTCTTGGGAACCTTAAGTGCAGCAGAAATTTTTTTGTAACCTTGGCCAGATCTGTGCCTTGCCACAATTCTGTCTCTGAGCTCTTCAGGCAGTTCCTTTGACCTCATGATTCTCATTTGCTCTGACATGCACTGTGAGCTGTAAGGTCTTATATAGACAGGTGTGTGGCTTTCCAAATCAAGTCCAATCAGTATAATCAAACACAGCTAGACTCAAATGAAGGTGTAGAACCATCTCAAGGATGATCAGAAGAAATAGACAGCACCTGAGTTAAATATATGAGTGTCACAGCAAAGGGTCTGAATACTTAGGACCATGTGATATTTCAGTTTTTATTTTTTAATAAATTTGAAAAAATGTCTATGGGGTGCTGTGTGTACATTGAGGAAAAAAAATTAACAAATGATTTTAGCAAATGGCTGCAATA
>NW_015507368.1:0-726 GCF_001515645.1 Sinocyclocheilus grahami | reverse complement strand
GTGGTTATGTGGTTATGTGGCCACGACTATATGGTATGGTCTTTCTCAGTTCTCAAACAAATTAAGAACTATTCGATTTTGAACGCAAGCCAAGGTTTATATTTATATAGGTCTGTGTGAAAGCAAGATTGAATATGATCAATTGGAATACTGTGGGGGGAAAAAAGTTTTTCAGCATCTTGTGATTATTACCATTTTAGCTTAAAAAGTACCTAATGTTTTATATAAACTAGGGCTGTCAGTTTAACGCATTAACTTAATTATGAAAAAATAACACAATTAAAATATTTTAACGCAGTTAATGCACTAGCCCCGCCCAAGACCTGTACATCATCTTACATTTCGTACTGTTGACATATATAATGCAGGGCAACAACTTAATTAATGCAGTTCTGTCATGACAACTCTCAGAGTGACTGGCATGGTAATGTACATGCCAATGTTAATGTATTTGGTCTTGGCGGAATAGATCTGCTACGCTGCTGCTGCTGGTGCTGCGGCAGAGCAAGTACAGAGACTTGCTACTGCCAATACATCCACAACATGCTGCTGTAAGCATGTAAGAAATAGTATCGATATCGAAAAATTTTGAACGATACCCAGCCCTAATTAAAAGTGGGGGGGACACGTCCCCCGCGTAATCTACACCCCTGCATGACACTGAATATAAGGATAAACTGATGCATCAGTGGACATGCATGTATCCACACACATGAAGATGAACAG
>NW_015507367.1:93744-94400 GCF_001515645.1 Sinocyclocheilus grahami | reverse complement strand
TGATAATAATTATTTAAATTAATATAAAAATAATATAATATAATACAATATAATTTTTTTTTACTTTTGACTCCGAGCAACAAGCAGTGGAGTATTATCGGAAGATTTTGAAAGCAGTGAAGACCCATGCCGAGGTATTTCACATATTAGCTAAATGTTGCTGTAAATAAGTCTGTTATGCAGACATATACGCAATAACATTAAATAGCCTATATATCAAAAATGACTTGCATACCAACAGCACAGTTCACTTGTTCCAGGCATTTGAAGGGAAAATGAGCAACATAACAAAATTATGTAAATGTAGCAAGGAAACCAGAGAAACCAACACCTTCATCTCAATACTTCTGTCTATTGATGTTGGAAATGATGAGATGTATGATGTAGTAAGAAGACTAATCATGTCCATCATATGCAAAACAAAGTTTATGTTAGAAACGTTTTTTGTTCTTGGAGACTGTTCATTGCTTTACAGTTGCTTCCCAACAAAACTGAATGGTGTAATTGTTTTTTCATGGTGACCCTATAGGAAAACGGTCTGAAAACCTTCTTTAAGCATTCAAAACTAGAAGAGGATGACTGGATGTACTGTGATGAGTGTGACCAAGAAACAGAAACAGAAACTGTGAGTAAATGAAAATTTAAACATCCATCAC
>NW_015507367.1:90284-93112 GCF_001515645.1 Sinocyclocheilus grahami | reverse complement strand
TGTTTAGATTATGTGTATGTGTTGTTCAAAAAACCGGTTCCACATCCTTTAAGGATCCTTCTAATAGGGCCTTCCAGATCTGGGAAAAGTACAGTAGGCAACATCATCCTGGTGGAAATTACTTTCCTTGTGAAAGTGGATCAGAGACTGTGACCAAAGGGTCCATGGCAAAGACAGTGGAAAAGATCACTGTAGTGGACACTCCAAATCTCTTTTCCCCTCGAAGAATTGAGTTAGAGAAAGGAAATGGAAAGATGCAGTTATGTGGCCCTGGCCCCAATGTGATTCTCTGGGTCACACCAATATGTAAATTTAGCGATCAACAACAAGGTCTTTTCCATGCCTTCAGAAAATGACTAAATTCAGGAACCACAAAACATAAGATGATTATCTTCACAAATGGGAGAAAGCTTGAAAGAATTGAGCAACCCATTGACACATTTATTTCAGAACACAGCAAGCTTGGTAAAGTGGTCAGTAGTTGTCAGAACAGGTACCATGTCATTGACATCACTATTGGTCACAATTACACCCCAGAACTGCTTAAAAAACTTAGCAGGATGGTGACATCAGAGTATAGTGCACTTTCAAAAAGACAATTAAAGCATTGTACTAGAAGAAGACAAAAATCCATAAAACATTAAAGAGATCAAACGTCTTGAGTCTTACAGACAAAATTACTGAAAAGAAATTGAGTACACAAAAACTGAATAATGAGGGAAGATGAAATCATTTGGAATGTGGTGAATCACTGCATGTTTTCAACTTCCTTTTGATTTCCTTTGAATGTTTTTTGTACATTATTGTTTTAAAAACATCGGACTTTGACAAATTAAGTTCTTGAAGAATGCTGATATTGAAATTAACATATATAATCAACATTCATAACAATTAAGCCCTTTCTGAAAATTGAAAATAAACAACATAAATGGAACTAAATGAATCTAATGCTTTAACCAGATATTTATTTGTTTCTTTGTATTAAATGTGTATTAATCTTATGCATTTAGCATTTTTAAACTTACCTGCTTCCAACAATGTAACAGACATTAGAATTTTTTTTTTTTAAAGAATGAATTGAGTCATTTGATTAATTATCATTCATTGTTGAATTAAGAGAAGAAATAAAGTATGGTCATATTTACATTTAACATCATTTAGGTCTGAGAGGGTTCAGACTACAAAGACTCATAACCATAATCATTTTAATAGTTCCTTTAAAAGTTGATTTATTCGACTGAGTCAACAGGTGTAATGATCAGCGGATGTGAGTTCTGCCCTTTCTCAAATTCTCCAGGACTGAAATATGGATAGAGCTTTCCAGGAAAAGACTGCCCAGTGAAAGAATAGATATGATACCTGGCTTCAACATCATAAAAAGAGACCAAACCCTCCTCAAAATCCACAAACACTCCCACTTTCACTGGCTTCTCTTTCAAGGTGAGAGGGACAGGGGGGCAGTCATTCGCTGCATACTCAGTCCTGTTCCTCAGCCATATAGTCCAATATCCATTCTCTGGGTTGAGCCCAATATCCCCTTTTCTGTCAATGGATTCTTTTGCCACACCTAAATCCCACTCCACCGCACTGACTTGAACCTCATAGTAAAATTTCTGTGAGGAGAACCCCTCCTTTCCTAAGACACATGAGCAATAATTAAACCTTTCTGGGGTGTCAGGAATCTTCTGTGACTTGCCTGTATTCCAGACCTTTTTCCCATCGTCAGACAGCATGAGCTCAGGATGAGCTGTGTCAGGGTCAAGTGTCACATCCACTGAAAAATTATATAAAGGTTCATGTAAACTTTTGGCCAAGTCATTATTTCACTTTTAATCATGTAAAAATTTATTTGGTGCTTACAACAAATCAGTATAAAGGATTATTTTCTTTTCTGTTAGTAAAGTTTAAGGCCGCCGATATAATCCTGGTCTGACGTCATCAGGCTAAAACTATGTTTTCTTTGTTATTGAGAGGAAAGCACATTACATATTCATCTAAAACACTGCTCTCAGCAGCATGGGTCATGTCGGGATGTTAGCTATCAGTATCACTGCTCAGGTATTTTAAACTTCTTTTTACCCTTGACCAAAGAATGAAAAGGAACTTTGCAGTGAGTATATCAGGACCTTAAGTCCCATTCACACCAAGGACATATAGTCTAATACATATAGTCACTTTGAGAATTTTTTTTCCCAGCTGATAAAAGACAAAAACACTGACAGCCAATCAGAATCCATCGTGCTTTAAAGAGCTCAGCCATTTAAAGGGGTCATATGATGCGATTTCAAGTTTTCCTTTCTCTTTGGAGAGTTACAAGCTGATTGTGCATAGATAAGATCCCTGAAGTTGCAAAGACTAAAGTCTCAAAACCAAAGAGATATTCTTTATCAAAGTTAAGACTCTGCCACGCCCCCCCTAAAACGGCTCGTTCTAACATGCCCCCACATATCTACCTCACTATGTGGAAATATTTGCATAATGCGCCCAAATGATCACGCAAAGAAAGAAGGCGTGGTTTCAGTAACCGCAGTTAGTGTTGAAGCAGCATGTCAGGGAGACGCTGTGTGTTTCTAGGCGAAAGCACTTTATTTGGCCTTCCGAAAGTAGATGCATTTAGGAATCTTTAAGATTACTTACAACAGAACAGCAATGCATTTTATGGACGACCGTTTTGTGAACCTAAAGAGAGGAGGTAATATTGACTTTGCTATGACAATCTGGCGCTTCTGAATCAGCTACTGTAAGTATGTTTTGTTATTATTATCATTACTTATTTAAGTATTTGCTATTGACTGTTCAAATGCGGAGTTTTGCGCATCGTGTGTGTG
>NW_015507367.1:74288-89575 GCF_001515645.1 Sinocyclocheilus grahami | reverse complement strand
AAAAAAGCATCATATGACCCCTTTAAAGCAGCAGACCATAAAACAGCAGCACATGTTTAAAATAAACAGTTATTGTCCATTGTTGTAGATGCTAATATAGTTATTGGTACCTTTATAGTCACCTTTTTTTTGTATGAATGGGCCTTTAGAGTTTAACTGTTAATTTTTAGTATGCTAAATGTAACTTTAAGCAGTCAAATGTACCATACCTGTGTAATGTTTTATACTCCGCAGCTCTCTGCCAACTACAACAAGAATGAAAAAAGTCTGATTAAAGAGTGTATGGAGTAAATATGATTCGTTACATGGTGAATATTTACCGGTTTCTCTCATTTTGTCATCCAGGGCGCTCTGAAGATGTGATATGGTCTTCCTCAGAATACCTCCATGTTCAAGAGTGCTAATGCTGATGTTTTTTGAGCGTTTGGTATATTTGGGGTTGCGCAGGAGCCTAATAATCTACAACAGAGGGGAAAAGGCCCTTAAGCCAAGTGTGCATGTGGCTTCATTTCTTACCATGGTTTGTTGAGAAAGACTGACTTGTGTAAAATTCATAGGATGCGAGAGCTTCTCCAGCTCAGTTTGTCTTCTCTTTAGCTCCACGAGCTCTTCATCTAGCTCTCTGATGTGCTCTTCTCCTCGTCTTTCTGTTTCTTTATGATTTTTCTCTGTGAGCTCAAGTAGCTCCGCATTGCTTCTGTCAAAGACGTCCTTAAAAAACACGATGTTCTCTTCAGTCTCCTTCTCATTGGCTTGCTGTTGCGAGTTTAAGAAGAATTAAATGGAAAATCACCACAACACTGTCAAAGCAGGTGCTTACAAAATAAAACTAAATAATCTTGAGGACCTTGAAGTTGATTGACAAAAGTTTTCTTCAGAAATACAATTATTATTTGATTACTATTAATCAAATCAATGCCACTTACTTTGTTAAACCTCAAAGAATGTTTACTTTCTTTCATCTTCTGCAACTTGACCTGAATTTTCTGCTGCACCGCAATCTTTTTATTCATCAGCAATTTCTGGGGACAAAGAAATGGATGTAGTATAGCATCAGCATGCGGTTTGTTGAATTTTGTTCATTTTCATAGTTGAGTTGAGTATTCTAGATATAATTACCAAACTCTCCTTCTCCAGAGGAACAGTATTATGAGTCCTGTGGTCACTCTCGGTGCAGAACTGACAGATGGCTGTCTGATCATCTCTACAGTAAAGATCCAGAGGTCTTTCATGATTCTTGCAAATGTATTCCTCAAGATTCTTCACAGGGTTAATTAGTTTGTGTTTCATGAGTTTTTCTGCAGTTTTATGGGGCTCCAAGTGAGACTCGCAGAAAGAGGTTCCACAGTGTAAGCATGACTTAATAGCAGTCCGCATTTTTTTATTTGGGCAACTGTCACAGGACACTTCAGGCTTCTCCTGGACCCGTTTCCTTTTGATGTCCTCTGCAATTTCTTTAATGGTTCGGTTTATGCTAAAATCTTGTTTTGAGTCCAATTCCCTCCCACATAGTGGGCACCTTGGGCATGGACTGTGGTCTCTGTGGCTTCTGATGCAGACCATGCAGAAGTTGTGGCCACAGGAAGTGGTTACAGGGTCAGTGAACACGTCCAGACATATGGAACATGTGAGGCTTTTTTTAGACACACTGCTGGAGGAAGCCATGACTTTACAGCTAAAATTATAAACAAAAAAAACATTTTTTTTCAATATACATCAGTTATAGTAACTCAATTTAGCAGACAAATATAAATAGAGGGGAAAAAACACTTTTCAAGCAAACTTTACATTAGCTCCAGAATTTCAAATTATAAAAGAAAATTACATTATTTAAAATGTCAAAATGTCATCCTATAATGTTGTTATTCATGCTAAAAATCTAACAAGCGTATCTGCCATTTTTGTCACACTGGTAAATGTTTTGGATTGTTTTAGACAAGTAGTTGTTTATTTATTGTAATTAATAGAGTTAAAGATGTGTCTGATGAAGCTGAAAGCATCATAAAGCCATATACCTCTTTGTGATGGCAAGTTTGGGTGTGTAGCCCGTCAGTTTTGCCTTAGGGTCTATAGTCAAACCTAGCCTAGTCAAGCCTGATTTTCAGGTTTGTAGCATATCCGCACATCAAGAATCAATGCAACATTTATCACTTTTCTATTCACCACAATTAAAATGCATAAAGGTCCACGGCACACACACTCAAGACAACTTTGTGAAATCGTTCGTAAAACCATTGCTAAACTGTCTTCACAATGTAGTGCATCAATTTACCGTAAAGCTTGTCCATGTCTAATCAAATTAAGTCTAATCAAATGTATTCTGTTCTACACACTTACCCTTCAGTGATGGATTCAGTCGCTTAATCGTCACCCAAAGAAAGAAGACATCAACAGCTGAATCACATTCAATCGCAACAAAACTGGAAACTTGGACCATCAAGATCGAAAACTAGGAACGACTTCTTTAGACCTAATTAATTTACTAACTTAACCCTGCAGTAGGCCTATTTCTCACAACTCAACAAGGACGTGCATTTGTTGTGCCAGTTTCGAATTACAAGATCCATGATTTCACCAAAGCAGGTGTAGAGAGAAGGGTATAACTGCAGCCTGGAGATTTCCAAATGGGGGCGGGAACTAGTGATGTGTCGTTCGCGAACGAGAAGAGCCGACTCCCGTCGGGGAGAGCCGAGTCTTCAGCCGGAGCCTTCTATTGAGTATAATAATGATTCTAACATAACTAAGCCAAACACCAAAAAACAACTACATATGTGTGTACAACCGCACACATATACATAAATATATATATATACACACATATATATACACACACACATATATATATATGTATATATACACACGTATTGAAGTACTGAAATAACTCAAAATAAATAAAAGTAAAACTTAATAATAAGTCTATATAGACATAATTAAAAAACTAATAAAATGACAATATTACTACAACTGTAACTAAAACTAAAATAGATAACTAATACAAATCAAAGTACATTAGTTCATCAGTAATCCTAAAAAAAATAACACTGTGGCAAACACACATGCTAAAATAACAACAACTTACTGACACATAGTAAGAACTACTAGATTATAAAAAACTGAAACAGAAGTGGAAAGAGGAGAGATAAAAAGCGATTTTATGAAAACACTGAATAAAAAATTGCTTACCAACACACAAACCATTCACAATTGCTAAACAGGGCTAAAATAGAAGGCTCAGTGATACTAAATAAAGAGCCATTTGGGAGCCGTAAGAGTCGGCTCTTCTAAGGGAGCCGAATCTTTGAAAAGAGCCGAACTTCCCATCACTAGCGGGGAACTCCAAAATAGGGCGTGGCTTCCTCCCATTGCCAGACAGGAACATGACACGCACGCGCATTTCCCCCCCAATCCACTTCAGTGCAAACTCCGCACCACAGCTGATTCTAAAGATTTGATTGGTTATGTCACTTAAAGTGTTGATTTCCTACACTATACTACAAAACATTCTAACTCCTAAACCTACCCCACACCTGACCCTAACCTTAACCAGTGAAACTGACTGCACGGTGTAGTGAGTTGAGACAAACCCTTATTCAGGTGCATGGTTTATCTGAGAAAAACGTAGGTTGTTGTTTTTTTAACTAAAGTGTAGCATATGTAAGCCTTAAAGCCTCATTCCATCAGCTAATTTCAAAGACAGATAACACAGCCTCCAAGGTGTTTTTCAGGGATCACAGTGTTGCTGGTTTCTGTTTTACATTACAAGAAATCCAACTTTACAGCTGAGTGGTTACAAGAAATGATATCTGGGTCTATCTAGGTCAGCTCTATCAAACTAACAGGTCAACATATATTATGTAATTTGGCATGTAAACTGTTCAGAATTTATTTATAATTTAAACAAATAAATAAATAAAATGAATAAAAATTTAATACGTCATGTTCACAGTGAAGTACATGATCCAGATGTTTACTTTCGTGATTTGATGGTCATAATATTTCATAAATAATATTTCAGTATCTTTTTTTCAAAATAAATTGTAGGAAAATAGTATAGCATGGAGATGGAGAACCTTACTTAGGTATGCATTTATAGAGCTAGATCATTTGATTGCATCAGTCCTTTAATCAATTGTTTTTAACTTTATTTGTAAAGAATTCTGGGTTGGGGGTTGGGGGTGGGCAAGTCAAGTTTCAAGCTGGACAAGCGAAATTGTTTACTTTCATAATCAAGGATTATATGAACATGCAAACTCATTAAAATGTCAATAAATCCTTGTTTTCTTCAAGCACGAACTCCTGAGATGACAATAAAGAGATGCATAAATCATGTTAATGAGGTCAGAAGTTGTGGTTGCTGTGTCCTACAACCCAGGGAAGAGGTAGAATCTCTTAGACAATGTTGTTCTTTCCTTGCATGGCATTTGATCAGGATGTGACATCTTAAACTTCTTAAGGACCTGTTTCAAAAATAAAAAGAAATATCACAACATAAACCACACATTAGCCTAAAAAACCCCATAAAATATAAAAAAAGAATAAAACTTTCTTTATTCTAGACCTTATTGTTACTGATATGCAATACTACTGATAGCGATACTAAATAACAAGGAAAAGTAAACATTAACTATTCAATCAAACATCAAAAAACACATATCAGCATTGATGTCTACAGATTTACGTCTGCCTTGCTAAACAATGTGACTTTGCCTTTCTGAAGAGCTCCTCGATGTCGTCCTGGTGGGCATGCTGATTAAATATTTCCACGATGTCTTGGATGAAATGTGAGCCTTTCTCTTTGTTTCTGTAGGACACAGTATCTGTATAGAGAATACAAATTATGACTTACACTGTTTGACTGAACATCATCGCTTAGATGCCAATCAAATAAAACATAATTCTAACACATTTTTAAAACAGTATAGTCAGCATTAAAGTGACATTTTACCCAAACATGAAAATCCTTTCATCATTTACACACCCTCATGTCGTTCCAAATCTGTATGAATTTCTTTCTGCTGCTGAACACCAAAGAAAATATTTGGAAAAATGTGGGTAGCCAAACTGTTCCTGGTTCCCATTGACTTCAATAGTATTTTTTCCCCCATACTATAGAAGTTAATGGAAAACAGCAACTGTTCGGTCACATTCTTCAAATATTATTTTGTGTTAGGAGAGGAATGAAACTCAAACGGATTTGGAACTTGAGGGTAAGTAAATGATGACAGAATTTAAATTTTGGGGTGAACTATCCTATGTATGTCACTCCAATAAATATTTTTTTTGTGTGTTTCGTGTAATACTATAGTAAATGGAGCGGAATAATGTAAGGAAATATCTACCTGGAGTACAGGATCTCAGGCAGCAGAAGTCTTTTTCACGGTGCTCTTTTGCTCTGTTGCGTCTTGGCACAGCATCCTGGACATCCACACTGCCTTCATCTATAACATGAGGGCGGCATTTGCCAAAGAATGTTGCTTGAAATGGATGAGGCTCTGACCAATCAAATATGACAACATTTTAAATAGTTGAGTTGAACAACAATTTTTTTTATTTTCTAAAATAGTATTTTGTAACTTACCACCCCTACACGCTTGGATAAGGATGATTTTTGGCTTGTCCCTCAATCTAGCAGAGTTCGGAGTGTTCAAGCAATTAAAAATTTCATCTGCTTGAAAAGCGTCCTCTTCATCTTCATTCTCAAAAACCCCACAGATTCCACTGGCATCTCCATGGGACATCAACACCACAAAGCAGCTGTCCGATTCAGTGTGTTCCTCTCGCCGGGCGAAGTCTCGCATGGCAGCAAGCATACCCTGAACACCAGACCATCAATATCAAAAATAAAAAAAACAACAAAAAAGTTGGCTTATTTGGCTTAAATACACTTGAATGCACCTGTGCACTGAGGTCTCTGAGTGTGATCACAGTATAACCCAGACCTTTAAGCAGCACTTCCATACTCAGCTCATCCTTGTCTGCCCCGGTCCTGTCATTTAAGTTTTTAAATTCTACATTGTTGATAAGCAGTGCCAAACGTTTTCTGTCAGTGGATTTGTCTTTTATTGGGTATATCTTGACAGAGAAGAAAATTTGTATTATTATTAATTTGCACATAATATTTAAACATCAAACAAGACACAATAAAAAAAATACAACAAACACATAGTACTTTCTCTATTGTCCAGCATTTGTTTTAGAGTAGCCATTTTCAATTATTGTGATATATATACAACATAACTTACATCGTCTCCCTTTTCTTGAAGCATTTTCTTTTTAAACTCAGGTTTGCATGGTATAAGTGGATCTGAAGTTCTCTGTTCGGATACAACAAAATCATAATTATGTTGTCAGAAAAGATTATATGTTTCATAAAAAACATTTATTTGGTCAATTAAGTTAGATTTTATTTACCACTCTCTGTCCACAGCCATTATTGTCACACCGCACCGCATTATTGGCCGGCCCCTTCCATTCCCTGCGGCAGTTCCAGCAGAAGTAGTAATTTCGTTTCAGGTTGGCCGTGCAGATAGTGCAGTGTACACACAGGTTACCTCGATCTCGTCTTTCCACATGAGACTGACATCCTGGACACTGCAGCATTGACAACAGATGCATTTTGGATAGTTGTACTTGATGCACTTTATTGCAGTTACTATCGATGCTATATGAGCTGGACGTTGACATCACTGAATCAATGATGGACTGACTTTAACTGAAAATTGAGGGTTTACTGTTGACTTGACTTGACTTAATACTATAAAGCTGCTTTGACACAATCTGTATTGTTAAAAGCGCTATATAAATAAAGGTGACTTGACTTGACTTAATCCTGTAAAGCTGCTTTGACACAATCTGTATTGTTAAAAGAGCTATATAAGTAAAGGTGACTTGACTTGACTTGATTTAATCCTGTAAAGCTGCTTTGACACAATCTGTATTGTTAAAAGCGCTATATAAATAAAGGTGATTTGACTTGACTTGATTTAATCTTGTAAAGTTGCTTTGACATAATCTGTATTGTTAAAAGCGCTATATAAGTAAAAGTGACTTGACTTGACTTGATTTAATCCTGTAAAGCTGCTTTGAAACAATCTGTATTGTTAAAAGCGCTATATAAGTAAAGGTGACTTGACTTGATTTAATCCTGTAAAGCTGCTTTGAAACAATCTGTATTGTTAAAAGCGCTATATAAGTAAAGGTGACTTGACTTGATTTAATCCTGTAAAGCTGCTTTGACACAATCTGTATTGTTAAAAGCGCTATATAAATAAAGGTGACTTGAATATACTTAATCCTGTAAATCTGCTTTGACACAATCTGTATGGTTAAAAGCACTATATAAATAAAGGTGAATTGACTTGACTTGTTGTGTAAGAGGCCATATGCATGCAAACAGCAGACAAATTGATCTATCTTACGGCTTTAAAGTCAAACAGTCTTCTAGCAACGAGAGCAGCGAGATTCTCCTCTAGGAATTCCCGTTGTTTGTCTGTCAGTGGTATCAGCTGACAGATGTCCTGATAAGAGAGATTTACACTGCAGGATTTCCCCTGAACATTATAGCCAGGGCAAGAAAATTCAGTCTTTTTCTGAAAGACAAGAACCAGTTGAACATATAATTGTAGCACAGGCATCAAACTCAGTCAATATGTGAACAGTGTAAATAATATACACCAACCTGTTTAAGATAATACTTGAACCAAGCAACAACATAGTCTGTCGGCATTCGATGACCACAGGGCAATGCAACTGATAACAACAACAACAACAAAATACTTTACAAAGTACACACATAAGCCAAATGCTGAAACCACCCTTTTAAATTTCAATTCCTAATATAATCTGATCGATGGAAATATGGTCAACTCACCAAAGTCCACTCTTTCATTTGATGGCCGTACTTCAGAATCACGACCTGATTCCCCAATATGCTGTTTGTGGATATCTGGATTTTAACAATTTAACAATAATACATATTTTTCTTTTTTTCCTCTGAAACTTCTTTTTAAAGTTAGTGATGGTCAATTTCACTTTCGGTTTTGCTATCGTTGTTATTTTTTATATTCCAGTACTTCTTTTAATCAAATAATCTTATTTTAAGCATTATTTGTAACACATCAATAAATATTTAAATGGAGAGAAAAAATTATAAAAATCAATACTCAAGTGTTGGAAGACTCTTGCTATCGCGGCGTCTTCTTCCAAATCTTCATCCCAGTTATCATCTTCCGTCATTTTTACGTTTAAAATTAAGTTATATCTTTTTCCTATAACGTTACTAAACTACAGACGAGATTCCCTGAAGAACCCCAATGATGTCCTCAGCCAGCCAGCACACACACAGACAGACATCAAGCAAGCCTTCAGTGTATGTGGTTTTATTTGAAAGGCGGAGCTGCAAACGCGTATTGTCCCTTTGCGCTTCCCGTACAATGTGTTTATTCAATCCAAGATGTCTGCGCTCAGGGGCAGAGTGGTCACGGAATGTCTTACAACATGTATTTTTCGACAAACAGGCACAGCGACCATTTCCACTCTTCCTATTGTTATGACAAGGAATAAGGTGAGTGGCATGTTGATCTGTTTTAATTTGCTGCCCACAATACGCGAAAACGGAGTACTTCACAATGACATGACTTTGACCGAAGCTAAATAACGTTAGCATAGCTGAGGTTGTGCAGATTAGACCCGGTGTTCTCGTCTCTTAACTTTATCTTCAAAACACTTTACTTCAAAATTAAGTAACATTAGGGTTATTCTTAACATAAAAGCTATTTATCTGATTGTTGATGAATAGCTATGTTGCCTGGTAGCAAGGTGTCATGATCTGTGTTATATAGTGGGATCAATCAAAGTGCATTTCGTGTGTGTGTGTGTGTGTGAGTGAGAGAGAGTGTGTGAGTGTGTGTGTGAGTGAGAGTGTGTGTGAGAGTGTGGTTTGTATTATGATGTACATTTAATGTAGAATAACAACATAATGTGACTGATTGCTCACTTCCCTTACAAATCGTCTGAATTATTAAACTATTTAACTTAGATCAGTGGTTCTCATCCAGGAGGCAGGGGCCCTCTAGGGCAAATATATATATATACAGTATATATATATATATATATGTAAATTACTATAATTATTAATATATTTATATTGTTGATATATTAATTATCTATCTTACTTCAAATGCAACCAAAAAAATGGAGATAAAGTAAACTAAACAAAATATTTGAAAACTAAAATCAGTAAACAAGTCATATTTCTTTTTTCTCATCAATAACTGTTGTTTTTCATTCAAGAAGACTTTGTGACGCTTTGTAGTCATGGAATGAATTGTCGCTAATTAATTGATCTATACCGACACCCATTTTTGTTAATAATATAGTATACTTAATTATAGGTATATTATATGTTTTACTCTTCCATCAAATTGCTTGTGATGTTCTTGATAACAGTGATAATAACAGTAAATGAATAAATGTAAATATCCCAAACAGCCTATTGTTTGTAGTTTATTGTATTTTTAAAAAGCCTGTGTTTGATGGTGCATTCTGTTCTCTGAATTCTATCTTGTTGCAGTGGTTTGTACCGAGATCACATCTTCACACTGGCAGAGGAAGTAGGGGTCCTCTAGTTAGGGCACTTCTTGGCTGTCCCAATCATGGCAAGTTCCTGCTGGTCAGTGCTGTGGCGGTCAGACACAGCAGCTCACAGGTGGGTTTCTCAAAACGAGTTTTATTACAGTGGCAGAGCATTTCTGCTACTTTTGTACTCTTTTCCATTAGTCTCAATTAAATTAAACAGGTCTCTGAAGATCCCTTCGTGAATTGACTTCTGTGATCGATTAAGAATTATTTTGCATGTTTTACAGACGACAGAAACCGTGCAGAGCATTTCAACTCCAGTTGAACCTGTAGATGCTGCAGTATCTGTGCCAGTCTCCATTCCAAGTCCTTCTGCTGACCCCACCCCCGCAGTCACACCACCAATCACAGAGCAGGTGACCGAGGCTCCTCTCACTGCATTGGATGTTCTGCAGGAGATTGGAGCTGAAGCCAGCCTATCAGAGCTCGGCCTGGGCAGTCACACTCCTGTGGGCCTAATCCAGAATCTCCTGGAGTTTATGCATGTTAGCATTGGGATGCCATGGTGGGGGGCCATTGTTGCAGGTAAAAATGTGTTATAGTGTAATTTATTATTATTATCTTTTTAATTTTTTATTCATCTTATTTTAGTCTTGTTACATCTTTTGTTTTAAAGCAACACAAACCACTTAGTCAGTCTTCAGAGATGACAAAAAACTGACAACGATAAATCTGTACATTATTAAATGTAATATTTCCATTCTATTTGTCTGGTTCTCTGTAGAATAATTGTACTTATTGAATATCCACCTGCATGTGCTATTTAAAAAAACATTTATTTGGAATTCATATTCTCTCTTTTTGTGTGTGTGTGTGTAATTTATTGATTTATTCATTAATTTATTTTAATTTACCATAACTTTCTCTCTGTTTCTCTCAGGCACCATTTTAGCTCGGTGTGTTGTGTTCCCAGTCATTGTAAAGGGACAGAGAGAAGCAGCCAAACTGAACAACGTCATGCCAGAAATGACCAAGCTCACCACCCGCATGAACGAAGCCAAACAGAGTGGTAACAAATTTGATTGTAAGTGTCTCATGTTCTTTGTATACCGTTTTCTTTCTCTTTTTCTGCCTTTGTTATATTGTCAGAGTGTATAAATGATTGTATCCTCTGGTGTTTTTAATGTCTAGTCCCCATTCTAGTCTTTTTAGTAATGGATTACACTGTTATTTTGAATTATTTATTTAATTTAAATTTAAAATGACTAATTTTCTTTCCCCAGTTTCAAAAGCATACACTGACTTGATGATGTTTCAGAAGAAACATGACGTGAACCCTTTGCGTGGGTTTCTAGTGCCCATGGTACAGGTCAGTGACTTGAAATGCTTTTATTATTGTGAACAATTTTTTAGGTGTCAAGATCAAATAAGTTGGTTAGTCAGCTGGTGCTTAGTAATCATATATTCCTTTTCATGCCCTTTACTCTTCAGGCTCCAATCTTCATCTCTTTCTTCATTGCCTTGCGTAAGATGGCATATCTCCCTGTACCAAGTTTGCAGACTGGTGGCCTCTGGTGGTTCACAGACCTAACCGCAGCTGATCCATTTTACATTCTCCCCATTGCCGTGACTGGCACTATGTTTGCCATCTTAGAGGTAATTGTTTAATGAATAGTTAATGAAAAAAAAAAAAAAAATTAGTGACGGTCATGTCATTCCAAAACCATTTGAATTACTTTCTCTAATGGAGCAAATATTTAAAATATTTTGAAGAAGCTTTTTTTTTTTTTCCATACAGTGAAAGCATATTGTGACTTTTTTTTTTTTTTAAACAAGTCACCATATTTCTACATTGTACATGTTACATTTTAAAATATTTAGATTTTGGACTATATCTCACATAAAGTTATTGTATGGCTTCAGAAACAAAAAATGTTGTGTGGACCATATTAAAGGGATAGTTCACCCAAAAAAGAAAATGTGATGTTTATCTGCTTACCCCCAGGGCATCCAAGATGTAGGTGTCTTTGTTTCTTCAGTAGAACACAAATTATGATTTTTAACTCAAACCGTTGCAGTCTGTCAGTCATATAATGGAGGTGAATGGGAAATCACGGCTTTAAAAGACAAAAAAAACATACACAAACAAAACCAAATTAACAAACCGATCGGTCTGTGCACGAAACTGAACAGTATTTATATAGTTTTTTTTTACCTCTGATGCACTGCAATGTCTGAACTATCCTGAGCGCGTCTTCGACAGCCAGAGCGAGAGCGTCGTCTTCTTCTTCTTGCTTGGCAAATGGACCATTGACACTCTATCTACAATCTCAATTAGGAGCGTCAATGGTCCATTTGAGAGATAGGTGGCGGTAATGCACTTATTAGTCTGCGATCTGCCATAAAGCAAGAAGAAGAAGACGACGCTCTCGCTCTGGCTGTCGAAGACGCGCTCAGGATAGTTCAGACATTGCAGTGCATCAGAGGTAAAAAAAAACTATATAAATACTGTTCAGTTTCGTGCACAGACCGATCGTTTCGTGTCTTTACACGTCAATGTAACGTCACGAGCCGCAGGGTTTAATTTGGTTTTGTTTGTGTATGTTTTTTTTTTGACTCTCAAAGCCGTGATTCCCATTCACTTCCATTATATGACTGACAGACTGCAACGGTTTGAGTTAAAAATCTTCGTTTGTGTTCTACTGAAGAAACAAAGTCACCTACATCTTGGATGCCCTGGGGGTAAGCAGATAAACATCACATTTTCATTTTTGGGTGAACTATCCCTTTAATGGTGTTTTTTGACAGACACATTTTTGAGGTATTGCAACAATTTAAAATATTTCAAATTGATTTTTACAGTTGGGAGCCGAATCTGGTGTAGACAACCCCAATCTGAAGGCCATGAAGACTGTCTTCAGGATCATGCCCTTTGTGATCCTCCCTATGACCATTAGCTTCCCCACGGTTAGTCTCTCACACTCCTCAAGTTTTTTTTTTACTGTATTTGTTATGGGATCTGATCCGTGTTCTCTTGTCATGCTGTAATGATTTCCATGGTGTCATTTGATCTGTGTGTTTTACAGGCAGTGTTCACCTACTGGATGACCTCTAACCTCTTCTCACTGGGTCAGGTGGCCCTGCTGAGGCACCCGGTCGTGAGACAGAAGTTACGCATCCCGGAGCGCATCACACATCCACCTTCAGCGCTTCCTCCCAATGAAGGTTTCATAAAAAGCATCAAGAAAGGTAAAAGATTTTTCTGCTTCATCTTCTGTATCGGTGTTACTTTAGTGTTATTTATATACTCTACTAACATAGTATTATAATTTTTAATCAACTTTTATTTCTATACTGAGATTTTATTGTAATTATAGTTAAAGTTTTAGGCATTTTATGTGCACTTTTTGCATTTTTAAATATTTACGTATAGCTTTTTTTATTTCAGTTTTAGTAATTCGAGTACTTCAGTTTAAACTTATTTTAGATAGTTGCCACGGTAATATTTCAATTTTTCATTTTCAAGTTTTCATATAATATTTATAGTTTTTCAGCTTTATTTCAATTACTGAAAATGGCATTTAATAGTTGTAATTAACAATAACAACACTGTTCTGTATCTGTATCACTTCTATTTGTCTTACCATTTTGCTCTTATACTCGCTATATAATGTTTCTGTATCTGTTCACCTCAGGATGGACGAATGCCCAGTTGGCTCAGCAGCTGGAGGAGAGAGAAAGGAGAATTAAAGGACACCTGGATATGGCAGCCAAAGGTGAGGTTTTGAAAACCTAGTGAACTGCCTATGCTGTCTCCTGCCTGCACTACTGCTCAAAGTACAAAAAAAAAAAACATCTGAAATTAGTTACTTTTTGGTACAGAATGAAATTTAAGTGTATCTTGTTGAAAATACTTGTATCTCTTTTGACATTCTATGAATGTGTGCGCAGTTGTGAAGCGATATTTAATGTTGTTGTTGTTGTTTTTTTGCTGTTCAAAATTTCCATTTATCCCTGCCCCTTTTTTTAAAGGTCCTCTGAGGCAGACTTTTACCCATAACCCCCTTCAGCAGTCAGCAGCACCAATGTCGACAGGAAAATCAAGTAATTCGAAGCAAGACAAGAAGAGGCCGTGGGAAGATACGATTGGTTAACACCTCGATGGAGAATTGTGAAGGGTTTGTACATATGTATTGAGAAGGACTAAGGCATGGGTGGTAAAATTAAGACTAAATAAGTGTTTAATGGAAAAGGTGTTGTGCTGTGTCTTGCCATTAAAGAGCAATCTTATTGCCTTACTGCTCTCTCCATTCATGTACATGCATACATACACACAAAAATCTCTGTTTACTAGTTTTTAACCAAAGCACTTAAACAACAATGGCTGACTAAATGCTACTATTAAGTCATGATCAACATACACAGGTTTTGCAATAATTGTCCTTTATTTAGTTCATTTTTTGTTATTTATCACAAATCCATTATAACACTGCCTTTGTCATTTCAGTCTTTGGAAAAGATGGAAAATACTGTTTTCTATATTCAGATACAAACCTGTAAAAATAAAGATATTGTAGTGGCAATTCCTTCCTTCAACACACAACAAGGTGTTTTATTAGACTTTCAGTGTACACGCATCTAAATTAATGTTCAATCAATGTGCAATATTGAGGTTAATAGCTGTTTCAAAGCAATGGTACAATGTCTCTAAATAATTCCTCTGTTATCAGTGCTATAATTTCACCATCTTACCAAGCCCCACAACAACCCTTAGAGTCCAAAGGTAGTTTCTTCGTACTTGAGTTCGAGTTGGTTTACTCTTCCCCATCAAACCAGCATAAATATCTCTAATAAATACAAAGGACTTGCTTTGACTTGACATATGTACAATTCACATCTGATCAATCTAAAATGATATCGGTGTAAACCAGTGTGGAATCAGCAGCTTGTGTATTGCATGTCCAGAGATATTCTAGTTTTCTTTTCAGTGCATCATTCTCTTCTACTCTGCCTTTTCATCTTTTGTGTCCATCTCAGTAAGAACACAGTAGCACACCTTCTGAATGAGAATACCTGAAGATGCTGGTGAAGAGGGAATGAAAATAGACATACACATATTAGTTTTAGGAGCAATATATGAACTCTGTAAACCTAAACCACTATTAGGAGACTTACCAATAAACTTCCTGAGCCACATAGGCCTACGTGTGGCAGGTAGATGGCAGCACAGGAAGTAGACAGGGACTCCCGATAAAGCAATGGCAATGCCGATTAATGAGTTGATAGTGTCGCTATATAGAGGCACCACCACTAGAAAAACTGTGCAGAGGCAGAATATAATTGGGAAGAACAGGCTGAGCTGAAAGAAAAAAAGAAAAGGTAAGATAAATGAGAGGGTTTAAGCCCCGTTCACACCAAGAACTATAACAATAACGATATTAGCGTCCACACCAGCGAACGATGTCGTCTGTTTATTGTAAAGGGGTCATATGATGCTTTTTTTTAAATATCATTATTTTGTGTATTTGGTGTAACAGAATATGTTGACATGCTTTAATGTAAAAAAAAAACATTATTTTTCAAATACTGTACATTATTGTAGGTCCTCTATGCCCCGCCTCTCTCAAACACTTCGTTTTCTACAAAGTCCCTCCTTCCGACAAGCGCAGTCTGCTCTGATTGGCCAGCTGACCCAGTGCATTGTGATTGGC
>NW_015507367.1:73172-73649 GCF_001515645.1 Sinocyclocheilus grahami | reverse complement strand
CTCATCAGTAGAGGTCTAAACATTTCATCCATTGTTATTAAGGACGTAGCACTATCTGATCACTTCTGTATTTTCTTTGATATATTGATCTCTGTTACCACTGAATCTAGATCTGTCTCAGTCAGAAAGAGATGCATTAACGAAAACACTAGTGTGCTATTTATGGAGGCTATATCTTTAACACCAAGCATTTATGCAGACTCTGTTGATCTTCTCCTTGATTTCTTTAACTCAAAAGTTAGGAATGTTATTGATGATATTGCTCCTATAAAAGTCAGTAAGAAGTCTGGCAGACAGAAATCAGCTTGGAGATAATCAACAGCAGTTCAGAGTATGAAAAAACAATGCAGAAAAGCTGAGCAGATGTGGCGGAAGACGAAACTTGAAATTCACTATAGCATCTATAAAGACAGCCTTCGTGCTTTCAATGTGGAACTAGGCAAAGCTAGACAGTCATTCTTCTCAAACCTTATAAAC
>NW_015507367.1:65419-73103 GCF_001515645.1 Sinocyclocheilus grahami | reverse complement strand
GTTAGAAATACCAAGGGTTCACACAAAACAAGGGGATTCCACTTTTAGTTATTATGCCGCCCGCAGCTGGAATCAGCTTCCAGAAGAGATCAGATGTGCTAAAACATTAGTCACATTTAAATCTAGACTCAAAACTCATCTGTTTAGTTGTGCATTTATTGAATGAGCACTGTGCGATGTCCGAACTGATTGCACTATATTTTATGTATAATTATTTTCTATTCTTAACTGTTTTAAATTCATTTTAAACCTCTTAAATCAATTTTTAAATCATTTTCAAAGTTTTAAATTCCTTGTTTTATTGTTGTGATTCTTTTTTTTATTATTTTTTCATTTATTTTATGTAAAGCACTTTGAATTACCATTGTGTATGAAATGTGCTATATAAATAAACTTGCCTTGCCTTACATTTCTGACTTAACGCTACACGATAGTTGGTAACTTTTGATGGTATTGAAATGCAGGAACACTATGGAAATTAATACATAGTTATTTATAAATATTACATTCCTTTAAGATCACACAGTGCGAAAGGCACGCGTAATACAATTTACTTTTTAAATGTTTATCAAACAGCCTCTGACCAAACCTACTCGCGTGAAAATAGATGTATTCATATATTAATGGTATATAATATATGGTAACACTTTATTTTAAGGAGTCCTTGTTACACGTTACATGTAGGCTACTTACTAATATAATTACTTAATTATTATATTAATTCTGCATAATTACATGCAACCCTAAACCAAATCCTAACCCTAACCATATAGTAAGTACATGTAGTTAATTAATATTACTCAGTACTTGAATGTATAAATGCACTGTAACAATTGTTACAGTGCACGTATTCATTTAAGGACTGAGTACATTTAAGTACTAAGTCCTTAAGGACACATTAAAATAAAGTGTAACCCAGAGGTTCTCAAACTTTTTTGGTCGTGCCCCCCTTTTGGCACGCCCCACACTTTGAGAACCACTGGTGTAACCTAATATATTAATATTTGTGATATATAATATATTAATGCATATAATTTATGATGACTACAACAGCAGAATTGTAACTTTAATTGCATATAATTGCAACTTTCTAGGCTATATTACAAATTGC
The DNA here is from genome assembly GCF_001515645.1 of Sinocyclocheilus grahami. NCBI lineage: Eukaryota > Metazoa > Chordata > Actinopteri > Cypriniformes > Cyprinidae > Sinocyclocheilus > Sinocyclocheilus grahami. The sequence goes on along the minus strand of NW_015507367.1, from coordinate 71,992 downwards.
AACTTTATATCTCACAATGTGGCTAACACAGTGTGACTTTAATTGACGCAGTGTGAATTTATAGGATGCCATGATATTATTTATTTAAAATTGTATCTCACAAACAGGTCCCTATTTTTTATTTTAATTAAAAAATATTTTTTTAACTCTGAGGCAGAAACTGGCTTCAATAAGCATCCCTTCAGTGTTGCATGTGTTGCTGGATTTAACGTCCTCACACAAAAATACATGGCAGACACTTGTTTGTGTGGTTACCTTTAGTGGTCGTGGTCTGTCCGGTTGTTTCCATCGTAGGTACAGCTGTCCCAGGATAGACAGACCCACAAAGAACCAGTAGCTGAAGCTGTAGTAATTGATCAGTTTAAAGACATCTTCCACACACAGGTACACAAGAGCCATGGCACCCTGTCACACAACAAGACATTTGAGATGTTAACATATGAGAATACCTAAACAGATTTACAGACATTAATGGTGACTATAAAGACATGGAATACAGACAAATACATGATGTTAAGAGGAAAACACAGGATTGAAACAGAACATTAGTACATGTAATACAGCATATTATGACACAGATGGAGATGATGAGATGGGAACTGACATTGAAGAGTAGAGCAGGGATGGGGGTGAAGCGTGTGACGTGAATCATGCACAGGTAGTCTGGCAGTTGGCCCTCTCTGGAGCCCACGAAGAACAACCTGAGTAGAGATACGCAAATGAGAAATGAGCTGAGAATGAAACGGTGCCTGAGATGAAATAATGTGGTGAATCAGATGGCATCAATAACACTGGTTATGTGTTAGATACTACTCACCTTGATGCAGCAACTATTGAAGCGTTTAATCCTCCAAAGCAGGAGAAGGCAACAGCGACTGGTATTGTCCAATTAAAATACCCAAATACCTGGTCTGCAAATGTCTGTGAATTAAAAATTGAATTAGCCAAGAAAAAAGAAATCAACATTTTCTTTATTCAGCAAGAATGCATTAAACTGATTAAAAGTGACAGTAAAGGCATTTATAATATTGTTTTTCCCAAATAAATGCTTTTTAACTTTCTATTCACAAAAGAAGACTGAAAACATATTATGGTTTCCACAAAAAATAGTTAGCAAAATATTAAATTTTTTTACTTATTTCTTAAGTATCTTGTGATAGCGAAGACTGGAGTAAGGGCTGCTGATAATTTAGCTTTGCCATTACAGGAATAAACTATATTTCAACAAATATATTCAAAAGAATATTTTAAATTGTAACTGTTTTTTACGTATTTGATCGAATAAATGCAGCTTTGGTGATTATAAAAGGCTTCTTTCAAAATCTTACCGAATCTAATCTTTTGAACAGTAGTGTATGTTATTGTATTGCTCTTTTTTAAAATTAATAAAAACATATTCAAATGACCACCAGAGATAAATACCACAGCTACGGCGTCACTGTCCAGGATGGCAGGAATAGGCAGGACTGTATAGTAAGCCAAATTGGTAAGAATGTAGATCACTGTGACAATGGGCATGGAGATAGCAATGGCCAGCGGGAGATTTCTGCAAAACAAGATGACCACCAGAGAGCAGCAGAATGCATTATCATGCATACAATACCTGGCCTGTAAACCTTTACAATTAAGTCTACAACTCTCAAAGCTCTTAGAGGAACACTTTGCCTAATGCTGACAAATGTGTTTCACATGTCCACAGATTTGTTTTTTTTACTTCTACCCAGAGGCCCAAATGGAGAAGTGCTTGGATAGTTTGTGGGTAGGAAGGTTGAAGGACAGCTCTTGTCACATGACGGACCTGAGCATCCCACAAAAAGGCATGTGATCCAATCACATGTTTGCTGTGTTCAACTAGACATTCAGTGATTTGACAGACAGACAGACAGACAGATAGATAGATAAGATAGATTACCTCTCAGGGTTTTTGATCTCCTCTGTGACAAAGTTGAGCGTGTCCCATCCAGAGTACGAGAAGAGAGCAGAATACAACGCCAGAGCCGCATCACCTGGATCCACAGATGAACCTGAGAAGAGCCCTTCAAAATTCTGTGTGTAACCTAGACCACAAACACACACAGAAACCAGCATAGTCAGATTATGTCATTTATACAGATACAAAGTTAAACACTTGTGTAAAAAGTCTTTACCCTGAAATATCTTGACCAGCCCAGTGATGATGACGGCGATGAGGGCGATGACCTTTGCATAGGTGAAGAAGTCCTGAACGCGTGTTCCATACTTCACATAGGCACAGTTCACAAAGGTCAGCAAGCCTACAGAACAAACACAGGTCAAGATGACTTATTTTTTGACTTGCACAGGTCCTGGTGATTTTGTGCTCAGGGTGGATACACCTATTAGTACACCCCAAAATGTCATCATTTACTCACCCTCATGTCATTCCAAACCTGTATGCATATCTTTTTTCTGCTAAAAAAGAACATATTTTGAAGAATGCTGATTACCAGTTTTGATTCCCATTGACTTCCATTGTACTTTTTGTTCATGGAGTTCAATGGGAACCAAAATGGTTTAGTTACCAACATTCTTCAAAATATCTTCTTTGTGGTCCACAGAAGAAATGAAGTCATACAGGTTTGGAATGACATGAGGGTGCGTAAATGATGGCAGGCTGTTAATTTTTGGTAGGACTATGCCTTTAAGGATCCACATGGGTGTTCTTGTGAGTCTAGTCACAACATCACTGCAATAACATGAAATGGATACGGTCTTCCCCTGTTTTCCAAGAGGATCAATGATCTTCAGGGGTCAGTTTGTTCTTGATTTGTGTGAGAGGTTCAGACATAGGAGCGTGTGTGTGATTGTGTGTGTCTTTTGTAAGGTAGTCTTCCTGGCTTGAGGAAGCAGGGCTGCTGACTGTAGCACTCCTGCTGGTTGTTTTGCAAGGAGCGAAATAGCTTAGAGCAGCACTAAAGTTTGTGTGCGTGAGCGGGGCATTTTTTCTGTCGTTCAGAAAATCCAGCTGTAAGCACCTGCGCTTTGATACTGCATTCCATGAGGGCGCATGCAAACAATTCAGAACAGATATGTATTGCTTTGTATCGCAAATACCCCTTGATGGTGCATTCATACAGGAAATAAAACAGTGGAAACTGAACTGAAATTGAGAGTAAGTGTGGGCAGTTTGTGTTAAGTAGCCTTAACTGCAAATGAGGAAATTACAATGTGTCACGTGACTTACTAACTCTTACAAGATACTGTCACTGTCTGACCCATTATACAACTGGAAAAAACAATAAAATATGTGGATGTTACAATTCTCTCTCACTCAGTCCTTTAAGCTAGGGTCACATTTCTAAAAAAAAAAAATGTTTTCTAGTCTTGCTCCCACTTCATCTTATCTGTTATGGCTGCTATCAATGTTGCCTCAAGTTCATAAACTGCTCGCACACCCGTTTCTAATCTACAGTCTCTCTGCTCAAGGAGGACAGATAGCACAGAGACAGATATGTGTCTCATTCCTGTATGGTTATGACATCTTTTAAAATGAATAAAAAATGAAAATGTAAAACCAACATCATTCACTTTCACTGTATAGTAACTAATATCTAATATGTTAGATAACAAATATCTAATGTTGTGTTTCATGTGGTTAAAACGACACGAGTAAGTGATGACAAAATGTTCATTTTTGAGGTGAACTATTCCTTTTTTTTTGTGGAATATGTCTATGTTATAATGTGTTTATATTTTTTAGATAAGCTAAATATTAAGTATGCTTAAAGGGATAGTTTACCCAAAATGAACAACATTCTTTCATCATTTTCTCACTCTCATGTCTCACCAAACCTGTTTGATATTCTTTCTTTCTGTGGAAGATAAAAGAAGATATTTTGATAACTGATATAGATAAATGTCATATTTTTCCCCTTACAATGGAAGTCGGTGGTCACCAAAACGTGGTGTTTACCTTTTGTCTTCCACAGAACAAAGTAAGTCATACAGGTTTGGAACGACATGAGAGCAGGCAAATGATGACAGAATTTTATTTTCAGTTGAACTATCCCTTTAGGACAACTATTAATGATATTAACATTGTTATCATTACTGTGCCTTTTATCAAAAGAGTAGTACACATTGTATTTGTAAGGAAAGACAGAAATGAAAGTGTGTCTTTTTCCTGAGATTCTAGATGTGTCTACTGAGACGTTATCGCACTCCCTCTCAATGTGCTTTCGGCTCTATTCCATTAACTATTAGTCATAAGGGCAAGATTGTTAATCGGAAGGACTTTACCTTCCAGAAATCAGCAAGTTCTTGGTAGTGCGTCTTATCTTTCAATGAAACATGCATGTGTGTGTGTCTGTGTTGCAATCAGATTAACTTAATTTAGATTTGTGGGTATAATATGTTCAAAGCACATTTTATGAAAGACTATCATTTTTTTAGTCTGGCAGAAAATATCTTCATCTAGATTCACGTTTCTCAAATGCTGCACAGTTTAAACATCTCTTTTGTCTGACAAACCTGGGTAAATGCATGACCAGGGTCGAGGACCACAAAACCACTGATCTAGATCAGTGGTTTTCAATCCTAGTAATGGGGACCCACCGCTTATTTGTATGTCTCCCTTATTTAACACACCTGGTTCAGATCATCAGCTCATTAGGTGAGAGCTTGATGAATTAAACTGAGTGTGTCAGGACCAGGATTGAAAGCCATTGATCTAGATCAGGGGTTTTCAAACCTCTCCATGAAGTACCCCCAGCACTGCACATTTTGTATGTCTCCCTATATCTGACACACCCACTTCAGGTCTTGCAGTCTCCACTAATGAGCTGATGAGTTGAATCAGGTGTGGTAGATGAGGGAGACATACAAAATGTGCAGGGCTGGGGGTACTCCAGGACAGGTTTAAGAACCACTGATCTAGATCAGTTGGTCCCAACCCTGGTCCTGGAGGCACCCCAACACTGCACGTTTTGCATGTCTTCTTAATCAAACACACCTGATTCAGGTCATCAGCTCATTAGTAGAGACTTCAAGGCAGGGGTGGCGAACGTCAGTCCTGGAGAGCTGCAGCCCTGCAGAGTTTTGCTTCAACCCTAATCAAACACACCTGAACAAGCTAATCAAGGTCTGAAGGGTTACTAGGAAGCTACAGGCAGGTGAGTTTTAATTAGGGTTGGAGCTGAACTCTGCAGGGCTGCGGCTCTCCAGGACTGGAGTTCGCCACCCCTGCTTCAAGATGTGAAATTTGTGTGTCAGAGAAAGGAGACATGCAAAATGTGCAGTGTTGGGGTGCCTCCAGGACCAGGGTTGGGAACCACTGATCTAGATTAGTGAGGGGTGTGAAAAAATTCTCAGATTTCAAAATTGCATGCATGTCTGTGCTGAGCGAGATGAATCATGTGAATGTAATCCTCAACATCAGCAGCACTGGTCTGACGCATTCTCTTCTCCTTCCCTTTTCCACTCAACATCAAATACTGACAGGCTGTCATTATTGCTTATAACGTCATCATTTCTTTTTTCTCCCCTTACCAAAACGTACAGTGATGGTAACATAGTAAAGTGGTATGGTATCAGATGATAATTCCATAGATCTTTTTTACTTTGTTTGTGTCTTTTGAACTCGATATATGTCTTGTGATGTTTTATGCCACTTCATGCACTCTTGCTGTCTGTGGTAAAATTAAATGTAGTTCTGTGTTTGTGTTTGTGTAATAGTAAGCTGCTACCTACTACCCACTTCCTGCTGCCAGTTTTCTCACTGTTCACACAGTCTTTCAGTGTTACCTAGTTTCCCAACAAACATTCAATGAATGCAGAAATGCGATTAAGCTTTGAATTCAAGAGCTAATTAAACCCAAAATGTTTAATTCTGTCATCATTTACCTTTTACACACCCTTATATAATTCCAAACACTTGTTGAGAAATGGCCATTTTTTTACATTAAAAAAATAAAGTAACAAACTGTCAAGCCCCAAACTGGCATAAAACCACCATAAAAATATCACAAACATAGTCCACTTGACTATATTGCAACTTTTTGACATTTTTGAGGAACAGATTGAAATATAAGTCACTACACAGTGGCAAAGCACATGAACGTTCAAAGGTTTATGGTCACCAAGGCAGAAAGAAATACAGTAAATTGTAAAAACAGTTGTGCTGCTTAATATTTTTGTGGAAACCATAATGCATTTTCTTTTAAAGATCCTTTTATGGAAATCAAGTTCAGATAAACAGCATTTATGATTAATTGAATGAATCCTTCTTTCAAAAAATAAATAAATAAATAAATAAATTACAGAACCCCAAACGTTTGAACAGCGGTGTATATTCTTCAAAATTTCTCCTTCTGTGTTCCACTGAAGCAAAAAAAAAAATCAAAAATCATACGGTTTTGGAATGATAGATTCTGGATTTGTGATTCATTCTTTTAGCTAAAATGTTCTTCTTAAAGGGGTCATATGATGCGATTTCAATTTTTCCTTTCTCTTTGGAGTGTTACAAGCTCTTGGTGCATAAAGAAGATCTGTAAAGTTGCAAAGACTAAAGTCTCAAATCCAAAGAGATATTCTTTATAAAAGTTAAGAGTCAGCCAC
>NW_015507367.1:49845-65340 GCF_001515645.1 Sinocyclocheilus grahami | reverse complement strand
CAGACTGTAAGTACGTTTTTTATATTTAAAGAATTTGCCACTGATGATTCAAACGTGAGTTTTGAGCAGTGTAGAGTAGGGCTTGTTGTTTGTCATTTCTCCGATCACAAATGCAGACATGGTTTTATGTTTACGCGGCGCGATGCAACGCAATGCGTAAAAATACAGTATAAGTCATTACAATCAGTAATTATGTCCCCACTGGATGCAACGAATGCCTCGTTTATAATGGGTTTTAATGTTTTTGTCTCATCGCTCCGGCCGGACAGGGCATCACAGTATGGTAAGGGGCGTAACATTTCCGTCACACGCTTGAGGTATTCGGCCAATCACAATGCACTGGATAGCTGGCCAATCACAGCACACCTCGCTTTTTCAGACCGATGAGCTTTGTAAAAATCGACGCGTTTCAGAAAGGCGGGGCATAGAGGAGAAACAATATTGTACAGTATGTGGAAAATAATGTGTTTTTTTAACCTTAAACCACATAAACACATTTCATTACACCAAATACACAAAATACTGTTCTTTTTAGCAGCATCATATGACCCCTTTAAGGACTTGAGGTCCACAAACCTTCACAGGTAACCTACAAGAGAAACTCCCAAACATATACACACACATCCACATGCATCAACTCACATATGCAGGCTGCAGCCAGCAGACGATTGGCCACGTAGGGTGCTATACACGTGGGGAAGATGGGCTGCACCATGTAGTTGGAAAAGGTGATGGCTATCACAGCCTGACTGGTGGGCTCAATGATCAGAAGAGAAGTCCATAGACGGATGAAAGCCAAAAAGCCTCCAAAGGCCTCCAGTATGTAGGCGTAGCTGGCACCTGACTTGGTGATGGTGGTCCCGAGCTCAGCATAACAGAGCGCCCCGAACACCGAGAAGATCCCACCAATTGTCCACACTAACAAAGACAACCCATAGGAGCCACAGTACATCAGTACGCCTTTGGGTGAGACGAAGATCCCGGAACCGATCATGTTTCCCACGATGAGACATACGCCATTGAGCAAAGATATTTCTTTTTTCAGTTTCATGGACTCCTGCGAGCTGCTTGCCTTCAGGTTTACGTCCGACACCTCTGAGGACTGCTCCTCCGTGGGTGTGTAGGACGCCATTGTTTTAAAGGGCCGATGGGTTGGATGATACAAAAAAGACTGTCTAAACCAGTTCTACAGTCAGCTACAAGGGTTTTAGGAAGTTCTGCAAAGTTCCCAGCTAGTTCTTGAGATCTTTAGGTGGCATCTGGGGAAAACAGAAGGAGAGTGTTCAGTAGTTATACACACATGCACGCTCATATAATAATCTCCCAAGAAACAGGGCAGTCATAAAGAGCTCACATACACACTCTTGCTTTTCAAACGTACATATGGCTATTACAGATCCATTAGATGTCATGGCAAATGGCTTTTTAAAGGTGTGTAAACAGAGCCGCACAGAGAAAAAGGTCTACATGTAAGAAAAACATCCAGCTTGCTCATATTCCTTACTGCGTGAGACAGGATTGTGTGTCTTAGCCAATGGCTTAATCAATCACCATCCCTGACGTGGACATAGATCCACCTGATCTCTAGTCCACCAAGACCCAAGACCAAATGGAGGGATTTTTAATACGTCAAGTCCAATTCAACTCTCTCTCGTTCTATCTCTCTCTCACTTTTAGCATGGAGACTTCACGGTGCGTCAGCATGCTGATCTGTCACATGCTCCTCAAGGTTCAATGGACTCAAAAGAGCTACGCTCAAGAGCACAGGCTGCGAAACGTCTTCACATGACGATATTAAAAACATGCACATACGAGAACATAAGTAGTTCATTTACAGCTTGTACTTTTGAAGCTCAAAGTTGAGAGCCATTATTGCCGACTATGCCAAACTGTACACTGACAAGGCATCATTTTGGCATGGGTGAACTAATAAGATTTAATGACATCCTGAATTCTGAATGGAAAGTGAATGGGAATTTTGCATTGTTATACATTATGGCTGTAGAATTCTGGGTCACCTGATTGTTTGAATTGAAATTTTTTAAAAGGTAGATTAAACTGTAGAATTCAAACTTAAAATTTAAAATTGTTGCATGCCATTTTAGACCTGTTGGCCCTTAGAATCATTCCCACCTTTCACACACTAACTCCATTAATCTGATTAATTGCCCTGTGTAATGGTTGATAAATGGTCTTATCACAAAAGAAGAAAGCTGCATTCAGGAAAGACAAAAAGAGATAGAGAGGCTGATTAAAGAACTGACATGAGTGGGTGGACAGTAGGCAATTACTGCACGTGATAATTAAACAGCCACACCAATGCAAGATCTTTAGGGACCAGAGAGCAAGGTTCAGGACATGCTGATAAGCGCTCTGAAAAAAACAACAACTATAAAACAAAATCACTCAAGGTTACAGCCTAAGCAACCACAGCCTTGCTGTAAAGCAGAATATTAAGTGAAAATGTTTTTTTTATCAGTGCACTATATAAACTGTAGTGTAAACTACTTGCGATATCTATGAAAAGAAAATTGTAATGTACAGTAAGCTTGTCCATAAAACCTGTAAGTATACAATGTGCATTTTACAATGAGGTCTATGTAATTAAAGCTTTGTGAAATAATAATTCTGGCTTTAAATGACGGCAAGTACAGCTGAGCAGAACGGTTTGCATTACCTTTTCCTCCAGGTGCTGAACTGGCATCAGGATGCAGCTTGCACTGATGCTTTATCTGCCGTTCATTTTCGTAGACACGATCGAAGTCGGTGTGCAGTTCATGTTATTTCGCCGCGTGAGATCTCAGTCATATGGTCTCTGTCACAGCTCGCGCTCGAGTTCCCTTCCGTGCAGACGTTTGAAGGAGATTGATGAACTTCTGCTCTCAGTCAAATACAGACTGCAAACACAGACAGCGAGTAAGGGGAGGAGAAAAGAGACAGCTAGCACAGCTGTCTCTAAACTACTGGACCATTCAAATGAGCGTCTGGATGAACTTATGATAAATACCAAATAAACAGACCTCAAAATGAAGGACATTTTGTCCTCGAGACTTTAAGGTAAGCTGTCTGAATATAAAGCACTGTTGTTATAGTAAGTAAAAACTAAAATCGATATCTTTCATTGATATATAGGCTAGCTGAAATAAATATTAGATGAAAAACGTCAACTAAACAAAAAACTTGAATGAAAATTAAACATGTTGCCTTGGCAACTAACTGAAAGTTGAATGCTGCTAAAATCCTCCACTGCTGAAAACAAATTAGAGCTATATAAAAAAAATTTAATGAATAGAAATGACAAAAGTACATGACAAAATGACTCAAAAAATATGAAAATAAAAGCTAATTCAAAGTATTAATATGTACTGTATAAAAATATTAATAAACAAAATTCATATAGCCTGAAATTGAATATGGATGTGTATTGGCTTCTCGGATAGAATACTTAAAAATAAAAAATATAGGCTAGAAATATAGAGTAAAACGTGTGACAAGCCCCGAGTCATCTACGTGAATGGAAATTAATAAAAGGAAAAAAATAAGATGATATTATAGCCATCGTTTTGGAGAGGTTTTATATGCTATTCATATTTTGTATATTTATCTTTTCTAAAAAATGAATAAAAAAAAATTTCTTTTTTTAGGATTGGTTTGAATTTCAGCCATCTTGCCTACTGAGTGTTGTATTTCCCCATATAGCATATATGAAAATGATGTAATTCTCAAAATGAGTGCTTGCAACTACTTTTGAATATTTACAGTACACACCTGTGCATGTGTCGCCATCGTGTGGTTAAAATGGGATGCTACACTACATCTACATCTGTACGATTTCCCATTGTTGCTGTTTTTACTGGTACTTTAGTAGCCAACTTTAAATGTTATCTCGTTTATTATTACAACTTTTTTTTTTGGCTAGTATTTATTTCTGGAACTTGATTATGGCAAGATAATTATTAAAATGCCATAAATGAAAAAAGAAATCAAACAAATAGTAAACATTATAAAAGTTAAATATGCTTATCATGTATAAACACAGACAAAATGCAGTTGTACAATCATTTACAAATATATTGTGGGGTTACTGGTTTATGAGTCTAAATGGAAAGAAGCTTTACTTTAGATGATTTCATAAATTAATCTTTTAAAGACCTTTGACAACTGCTCTTTTTTAGAACCATTCATCACATCTTGCCTCATAAGGCACTACATTTTGGCATATTTGGCACAATATTTGTCTCCTGAAGATTTCCTTATTTTTGACTGAGACGTGTCTTTATCCCTTCCTGAATGCATGTGGACAAACTTCTACCACATGCCTTGTTTCTGACTCATTGTTCGTCTCCCTCTCAACCTCAGAATTTCTCTCCTTGGTTACAGGTTGTCATGGTTTTGAGGGCCTGGCAGAGGCAGGATTAGGAGCCATTTTAGGGACAGCTGGCCAGGTCGGTCTCCACCTCCCCTTCATCCCGCGCAGAGGCGCTCAGGGGGGATGAGGGGGGACATTGTGCGAGGATTAGAGCTTCCTGTGTGTCAGCCGCATTACACAGGGAAGGGGGGTGGGAAGGAAAGAGAGTGAAAGAGGCAAAGAATGAAAGAGAAAATGAAAGAGCGAGCATATGAAAGAGAGCATGACACAGAAAGCGAGAGGGTGTTTGCGGGGAGGGAGTGAAGTCTGTACAGCTGCACACTCAATCACATTACACAAGTATATGTGTGCGTGTGTGTGTGTGTGTGTGTGAACAAACACATACAACATACACGCTATTGCCATCAACATGCACACCACCAATCTGGGAAACTAAAACATTAAAGGAAGCAGACTTTTTTTTTTTTTAAAGGGGGGAGGGGGTGAATGAAGAGAATTGCTGAAGAACAAAGTGCCTTGGAACAACAAAACCAACAAAAATCCTTGTCGGATGTTGAAAATAGCTTAACAGGTGGCAGTTTTGTGTTCAATGCAATTCAAATAATGCACATACATTAAAAAAACTAAAGCACAAATCTTGAGACATTCATTCGGACTTTATTTCTCTTTTTGACAAGTTAGGACCACATTACATCCAATAAAATTACAACACAAAGTTGTTAGAGTTCAACAGGGCCAACAAAGTTGCTTCAACCTTCAAGATTACAAAAATATTGAAAGCTTTAAATCTTTAGCAATTTTGAGCTGCTTTTGCTCATCTGCAGCATTGTGAAAACTAATATGATTTGCTGTTTTTCATAGTCAACAATAAAAAAAACCTTAATACATACAAATCAGTGGGGATTTTAAATAAAGAAAGCTGAAGAACAGGCATTGTGCAGAAAGTAAATCTGACCCTCTCAGCAATTCAATCCCATCATCGTCATCTTAAACCTCCCTTGTCAATAAGAGTTTCAGCAGTCACAGATATAGTGCAGCTATTAAGAGAAATACCTACAAAGTACAGCAGCATAAAAGTAGATAAAAACAGGGTACATAAAACAAAATTGATATTTACATTCAGCTGCACATCAGTTGATCAGTTTTGGTATGATCCCTATAATCCTCTCTCATCTCACACATCAGGTCAATCCCTCTTTTCCCTAGATTTTGCTAAAAAATTATATATATTTTTTATGTTTTACATGTATTTTTACGAGTATCCTGAAGTTCCAAATTGATTTCTGAAATTGCACTTAGACACACAATTAATTTGCTTGTCATTTTTTATACACAAATACTATATTCAAGATCCAATTTCTGTGCATCCTGATATTTGAAGTCGAAAGACCAAGTCTTTATCAATATGATTTAATTGTCTTCATGAAAAGGCACTGCTATTACATATGGACTGATTTACTAATGTTTTACAATATCAATCAATTAAAAACTACTCCTAACCACAAAGTTGAAAAGAAAAAAAGTTGACACAGAAATCAGTAAACAAGAATAGTGCTAAAACCTAACTAATCACATTCTTTTAAGCAGTGTCTTCAGGCCTGTCGTCAGTAGTAGACACCGGATGCTCAGACAAGGACAAGTTATTTGTACTTTTCTCTAACATGTTTTTAGCATCCTCTCCTCTCACTTTTTGATGGGTCAACTCCTCCGCACACTCCACAACTTTTCCCTCAGAGGACTGTGAGGATGCAGTACTGGCCAACTGATTCATACTTCCGCTGTGGATTTTCATATGCCCCTGTTGAAACACATAGAAGTTATAAGTCTTGTTTCTAACATAAACATGAATATTTCATAGATATAAATGTCATCTAACATTCCATCTTTTTCAGAATATCACATTAATCTATGTACCTTCAATCCACTGCGGCTAGCATACTCTTTTCCACACTCTGTGCAGCTGTAAGGTTTCTCTGAGCGCTGTGGTTGTGGAGGGGCTACAGGGGTCTCTGATGATGTCACTTCGGTCTTTTCTCTATCTTTCCTTTGATCCTCTTCTGCCGACTCTTTTGAATCCTCAGCTTTCCTTTTCTGATCTACGGCTCTGTCTGGAATGTGCAAAGAAGCATTCTCTGTGGCTTGGTGAGAGTCAGCATCATTGGGCTCAAGAACATGGTCGATTCCATTCACATGAAGTGTTGTCTGCTCGCTGCTTTGGTCTGACTTTGACTCAGTGGACAACCCTGGGCTGGAGGGTGGAGTGAGGGCAGGTGACAGATTGAGAGCTTCAGAGTTTAAACTAGTTTTTGGCCTGCTAATCACTGTTTGATGTGAAGCACCATTGTGCCATTTTTTATCAAATAAGGTGTCCTGGGAGTTGGTCCGGGTACAGAGAGATAAAGGCGTGTCTTCATCCTCTTCTGCAGAGCCATTGACAACTTGAGATTTGCTCTGATGGACTGTGCCATAATGGTTCTCATCTGAATTGTCAGGTGGACTGTTTTCTCCTGAGGGGCCCTCCTTCTCCAGGGTGACGGTTGGACTAGTCTCAGGTGTGTTGTCATAGGGATCTTGATCTGACTCCATGAGCTGATCTGCATCACCTGATGCAGTATCTCTTAGGCTAGCACCAGACTCCAGTAAGCTGGCAGAAGAAGACATGCTCATATTTAGAGGAAGAGACTGAAGATTTTTGGGCAAAGAAACCCCATCCATTTGACCAGGGTCTTCCTCTGACTGCAGGTCCCCATTACCTTCCGGAGGCAACTGCCCCCCCAGATGCATCCGAATGTGATGCTGCAGTACCACAGCATTGGTAAACTTGCGGTGACAGAGCGGGCATGAATTCTGGCCCCGTGCATTGGCTGGACGTGCTCTGTGTGTGGCCAGATGAGCCCTTAGGCTTCCCTTTGTGGAGAAGGAGCGGCCACAGAGTTTGCAGGGGAATGGACGTTCACCTAAGTGAGTGGCCTGGTGGAGACGTAATGCCCTTGGGCAGCTGAGGACACGGAGGCATACCCCGCACTGATTAGGAACCAAAGAGGAGGCAGTTGACCCTTGGAGCTTTTGGCTGGCAGGCTCACCGCTGGGATTTGGGTTCAGCCCTAAGGCTGCCATCATCTCCCTCCTGTAAGCTGAGATAACATTAGCGTTGGAGGTTGTGGATATGTCATTAGCCTGAGCCTGGCCTTCATTGGTGCTTTTTGGGAGGGGCTGCTTCTCTAACTTCTGCGCCAGTCTCTGCAGCTTGGAGGTGTCAGAGGTGGCGGAGGATGAGGATGGAGAGGAGGAGGGAGGAGAGGAGTTTTGAGGTTTGTGGTATGAGGAGAAAGGGAAGGTAAGTGGGAGGTGTGGGGAAGGGAGGTGAGGAGGGCGAAGAAGGGCAAGGCTAGGATGGTGGGCAGAGGGGCCTGATGGGAAGAGAATCTTTGGAAGATGTGCCAGCTGGGAATATGGAGAACCAGGATGTAAAGTGGAGTGTGGCGGTGTATTCTCATCAAACCTCTGCTGCTTTGCACCTTTGAATTGGCCAGTCATTGCAGAGGAGGTGATGGATGAAGATGACAGCACACTAGTCGAAACAGAGGCTGCGGCTGCAGCTGAGGCACGGTTTAGCTGTAGCAAAGAGTGGGCGGTGGAAAGCAGGGCCAGATCAACACTGGGTGGCAACGGAAGGGAGGAGGGAGATGGATGAGATGACCCGGACAGGAAACCAAGAGCTAAACTATCTGGCACACCTACACTACCTTTAACCCCAAAAGGCTCCTCATCCTCCGCTCGACGTTTTCTGCGCCTCTGTGATGGCCCTGAGCCAGATCCTGATTGGCTCTGCTCAGACAGAGCAGGTGGCAAGAGAGAGAGCGACAGCTCTGGATTTTGCTCACGGTGACGGAGGAAGTGGGCTTTGAGGTTGCCACGGGTAGTGAAACGACTAAGGCAGACCGGACATTGGTATGGACGCTCACCGGTGTGGGATCTCAGATGGATCTGTAATGAGGAGTCACTGCTTAGAACCTTCCCACAGAACCGGCAGATGTGCTGCTGGCGGCCTGAAGAGGAGCTTGACGATCCATTTGACATACTGACAGTGGAACTGAGAGATGCTGAGAGCTGGTCCTGGGAGAGGCTGACCGTCGGCAAGGGAGGAGTTGGGAAATTCATGCCATTGCCATGACTGATGGAGGTGTTGGGAGACGTTTCATTGAGGTAACGAGGTAGAAGTCCTAGTGTTAGAGAGAGAGGGTGCATAGAGGCTGAAGAGGTGACTAAGGATGAGGAAGATGTTAAAGATGAAGTTGTGGAATAAGAAGCTCTGGATCCATTTGTGTGAGATTGGTTGGGCTTGGATGTAGGAGCTTGGGGAATTAAAGAAGCACCAGTATTAGGTGGGGAGCTAGAGCCTGCATCACTCTGATGACCCTCCACAGATCCCTGAGGTGCATCTTGGGCACTGACCATACCACCTAGGCGCAGCACCTGCCTGCAGATCTCTTCTGTAATCTGCATTTGGTGAATCTGTCTTTGCTGCAGGACCCTAAGCTCTTCTAACAGTACAGCGAGGGTCGGAGGCACCTGGAGTTGCTCTGAAGGTGATAAAGGAGTTTGGTGGATGGGACTAGGACTTCCTTGATGAGGTGGGGCACCCAGTGACAATGAAGAGGATAAAGACGAGGAAGAGGAGGTAGTGGTGGTTGCAGAAATACCCATTGGCGGGGATGTCACAGTGGAGTGGGGCTGATGAGATGGAATATAAGTGCATTTCTGCTGGCTAGGGGGAGGAGAGTGGGTTTGGGACGACAGGGAAGGATGTGGGAAATCCGGAGAGAGAGATGAGTGTGCATTAGGCAGAGATGTAGAATATGAGGCAATGTGATTTGGCCAGTGGGGAGGAGATGAGCTCTCATTTGGGAGCGACGGAGCGTGAAGGCCACCAGGAGATGGTCTTGGGGCCAAAGGAGGCTGACAGTCCTGAAGGGATGTAGGAGAGGAGGACAAAGATGACGAGGTAGCTTCAGAGGCAAGAGAGGTGGATGGAGATTTCACTGGAAG
This sequence comes from Sinocyclocheilus grahami, assembly GCF_001515645.1. NCBI lineage: Eukaryota > Metazoa > Chordata > Actinopteri > Cypriniformes > Cyprinidae > Sinocyclocheilus > Sinocyclocheilus grahami. Next base: position 55,922 of record NW_015507367.1, on the reverse strand, counting down.
CTGGTCATCTGGAAAATAAAGAAAATAAAGAATCAGTTTATAAGTATATAGCATTTATTATCAGACAAAGACAATTATTTGAAAACATAATATTATGGCATCATTTCATTATTTTATAAATAAATGTATATATTAATTGCTGTAAAAAGCCTTCCTATTTAGGCCAGCTCCTTTGTCAAGTTGTCTTTCACTAAAACACTGAATACCGTTTGTCATTCCGCATTCTTAATGATCTTTCACCCTTAAATCACAACCTTCATATACCACACTCACATCTTCTGTCCTCACTCTTGCCACAGCTCACTAACCACCTTGCAGCTATTGCAACGCTTTTTAGAGGACAATAGATATCACCACAACAATTCATAACCCCTCTTAACCCAATCCTCTGTCCATCAACTACATCTTTGATCTCTCTATTCACCCTTCCCCCTGACCCCACACAGGGCCAGAGGTCAGGGCATAGAAAGGGTTTTGGACACTGTCCATGCGCTCTGATTGGCTAGATGACCTAACCTCATGAGCTCGAAGGTCAAATTCTTTTAGAATATTGAGCGCAGAAAAAGACCTAGAAGAAGGGGGTTGGGAAAATAGTGGGTTGACTGACAGACAAACTTTTTCCATTCTCTGGCATACTGATACACAAAATGACTGTACATACTTCTAATCTAATCAGCTGAAATGCACCAGAAACCCTCAACCCTAAAAAAAATTCCTCACAACTTACTACCTGTTCTTGCCAATAGCTATAGAAATCGAATTACAAAGGAGCAGTATCTTTTAGATTCCTTAGCTAACTTTTTCTTCCATGCATGCACACACGCAACGGTGCATTCTTTCTCCTCTCTGTATTCTAACAGTGAAACCCCCAACTGAGCAGAGGTACAAAGTGAATAGAGGCAAGGGAGTGGGAAGGGGGGAACACGGCGAGAACAGAAAAGAGGAGCACATGGAAACATGAGAGAGAGAATAAGGGAGAAGAGGAGAGAATAGAGTGAGAAGAGATTAATCTTTACCCAAACACCCCCTTTGTCCCCTCCCCCTTCCCTGCACCTTATTCACACTGAATAGGAGACTCCTCTAAATGCATAAAAGACCCCCAGCAATCAAACTGACTATGCTGCAAGTCTCTTGGAGGATTGACATTAGTGAAAAGCTAACGCAGTTATGGCCCCTGAGTGATTCATGTCAACATAATGACCGGCCATACGGCTGAACACCTTTAGACCAACCCTCTGGCCATATCTTAAAGAGCCTTCTTTCAATACAACACATTTAGCAGACATTTTGAGCGGGAAATGTCAGCAAACTACCTATTTTTAAAAAAAAAGTCAGGTCGTGGCAGAAATGTGAGCTTTGTGCTGCAGCTTTTAAACAATGGCTCACCGAGTAGAGGGCCAAACGCACCAGTGCATTTTAACCTGTATCATAATTCTTCAGGTGTTAAAGTGATCCTATTTTAAGCAATAAAGAAAAAAAGCATAGGCTATAAAATATTTTTGGGTAACAGGTGCTCTTGGTAAACTACAGTAGTAGTCAACATTTGAAGTGGAGCAAAACCTTTCATCAAAGTTGTCCTAAATCCAAAATGTGTTTTTGTTTTAGGACAACTTTGATGAACTTTTTTGATCCACTTCAAATGTTGACTACTATATAACCAGTTATGCAAAACTTTTTAATTAACAAGGCGTTTTAATAATGAAGCATCACTATCAATTTTAGTCCAGGGTAACAAAAAATTAACAAAGGTATGATTTCCTCACCTTGCGGCATCAAGCGCGTGCCCCCGGGGTCCGCATTAACGAGTTGCTGGGGCCGTTTCTGTTTCCGGCGTGACATGATTCACAGAGTTACGGGCATCAACCAACTTTGCCACGCAAATTATAAAACCGGTTTTGAATAGATAAATACCGAACTCCCTTGTTCGTAAATAATCCACCTTGCAGGATGTGTTAAGACTACATCGGCTTCTTTTGAAAGAGTTAGTTAAAAAATAAAATAAAATAAAATACAAATCTTAAAATTCGTGTGGGCTCCTGAAGCGGATCATAGCGTCGTCCGCTGTTGCTGTGTGAACTGTGTGAGTGCGTGTGTGGCTGTTTTTCCTCAACAAGTCCCCTCTTTCTCAAACTTGTCCACTCTGCAGACCCCCTCCCTTCCTCTCCAAAGACACACACACACTCACACAAAAATACAATCTCTCCTTGTTCTGACATTTGCATTTCAATGGCGCGGAACACTGTCTCTTTTTCTTTCTTCCTTTTTCTCTCTTAATGCTAATGGCTCTCTAGTAATTTAGACAACTGAGTTATATATCAATACGAAATTTCTCACTTTTTATATTTTCACATAAGCTTGTAATGCATGCAAAAAGGGAGTTTATCCCCCTCAACATTCTGACATCTGTCTGTTTTAAACAACTTAATGACTACACTTCATTTAGTGCGCCCATTGAGAGTATTTGAGAACGAGACACCCTTTTGTATTGGCAGCCGCAGGTCTACTAAGATTTATGTGAAATCTAAATAGGCGACATTACAAATAATCTGATTCACTGGGGGGGAAAAAATCAGGTTACCTAAGAAAATATAAAACAGCTCAAGCAGCCTATCAAAAGGAATAGTGGAAGATTATGCATGTAAAAAGTTCACCAGATGTGAAAGGTGGTTATAGGCTAAATATGATATATAAATGGTGTGGAAGCAAAAAAAATAATTGGAGATGATAAGGAAGGTGATGGGATGAGATAATACGTCAGGCAGCTTGTAGACTATAACTGCAAGGGCTGCTGGAGTACAGACCCCCTGCGGCTCGATCACTTTGTCGGTGCGTCCGAATATTCGGAGCTCTATTTAAAATGCATTGAATAGGAAGGGAATTTCCAACAATGGCGACCTGGACACAGTTGAGTGGGCATCTCTTTCTCTCTCCTCACCCCCAGGATCCATTGCCGCTCCGCACAATGCCCCCCTTTCACCCCCACCTCTGTTCCCATACACCACGTGGAGGAGGGATGAAGTGAAAAGCCATTTTTAATTAGATGTATCAAAAACAAGCTGCTGTCCTGCACCGTATCTCACATAAGGCCAAGGTGTCCACTAACCATAAGGCAGGGTTTTTCTTATACATGAGTGTATTTGGTCGTGCAGACTTATTTACAACAATAAAGTATAATTTAAGATAAAAATGATTAAAAGTCACTAATATTATACTGTACATTTAAGGCAAAACAATAATAATAATAAAAAAGAGACAGTTAGCATAGAACCATATCATGGCTCACATGCATTTGTTGCATTGCTTCGCCTCATGCCTAACAACACCCCTTACCTGTTATAAATTCACTGTAAACCACGGCTTCTTTATTGCTTTTATAAAACGGTTATTCCATGTATGTATTAAAGTTTCACAAAATAAAACAGAGCAAATAAAGTGTAATGATATAATAAAAACAGTATTCTTCCACCAAACAATGTAGTTCCTCAGAATCAGTTGTGGTTGCAACAAAGTGGCTGCCAAGCAGCACACAAAATAAACAAAGGTGTGTGTTTGTAGAGTAATTTACAACAGCTTCGAACGTGGCTCAACCAATGAGAATCAAGGACCGGAACTATCTGTTTTGTACTTGTACAACTAAAATAGCTTCTCATTCAATCAAATCAGCCTTGATTGACTTGCATTATTTACTGCTGTTCGCCATTTTCCAAATTCGTGTTTGCTCATAGTTTTGGGAAGTAGCTAGTCGATCTAAACAACGCCAAAATGGGTATATATAAGAAAAACAGAGAAGAAAAGAAAAGAAGAAAAATGCCAAAACTTACCTTTTTCATGTCCAGATGATGCATTCAACACTATGGAGAAATGCTGCATCTGTGATTTTCTCTTCTGAGAAGGCCATTGATGTATTTGGGCTATATATGATGGAGTAGACCAATGTTTCCAGGAAACACTCAATGCGATCACTTCCCACATATTTAATGCTTTTTGAACAATCATTGGACTAAAAAAAAAAATTTTAAATAATGAAAAAACAAACAAAAAACACTATAGTTCAAAATGTTTGGGTTAGTAAGATCAGTAATAGCTACTTCATGGATGCATTACATTGATCACACAGTGATAGTAAAGACTTTTACATTGTTACACATTCTATCTACAATAAATGTTTATTTAACTTTCTAAGTAAAAGTTGGTAATGTAATGGTAATATGGCTTTTGAAAATTCAGCTTTGCCATCATATGAAAATTAGATTATACATTTTAATTATTATTATTATTATTATTATTAAAGCACTTTTCAAATAATGCAGTCTTAGTGACTTTTTTTTATTTTAAAAACATTATTTTGAATAGTGTGTAACATATAGGCAACAAAGATAACTTGATTTATTTGAAGAGGAATGAAGAGACCCCTATTTACACTTTTTTTTCTCCTTTTTTTTCTCGCCCTGCTCCTTTCTTTTTTCTTTTATCCCCTTTTCGTTTCTTTCTCGGAATATATGTAATTTTATTGGTACTTTGCATCTGTTTTTTATAATATTGCTTAATATTTGTTTATTTACATTTATCAGTGAGATTATATAGTATATGTATATTCTGTTCAATAAAAGAAAAGAAAACATATAGGCAACCTATTATCATGAAATGTGTTTCCGGTTTCCTTAGACCAAACCACCACATATTTTGGTAAGTGCAACGTAGCCTACTTGACCAGTGAACGTCAATTTTTTCTTATTCGTCTTCCTCTGAGTACGTAAACATTATTTATGACTGTTTTACAGAATGTTTGTCCCGAGGAACAAAAGTGTTATTTAAAGTGCATCATGGTGCCTCTGGAATATTTGAGTTCGCTCAGTCAGCAGCCAATCAGATGAGGCCAGTCAAAACCCACGCGGCGCTCTACCTGCAAAATCTCAGTAAACTATCCTGGGTTTATAAAGCTACGTATTTGTGAAGAGCATTATATATATATAGCCGCATTAGTTGGATTTATATGGAGGACGAAACCTGCAAAAACAATAAATAAATAAATACACAAATAAATAAATGTGTGTATAAATACACAAATTCTTGCTTAAATACATATAGAAATAATTAAACATGTGATTAAAGTAGGCAAATAAATAAAATAAATTGGTGGGCAAATGGAAAATGTTTAAGGAAATGCTAAACTCATCCTAACTATTTTCCTTTGATCACTCATTTATTTCTGAATGTAGTTCCACATTTATTTTTCCTCTGCACAACATGCTAATGAGAGGGTGTCAACCATGGACTTGGTCGGGGTCATGTGATAGCTGGGGGCGAGGCATGGGGGGAACAATCCTTTCCCTCTGACATGAGATGCATGCTGTTAATCCAGTATGGCCTACGTAAAGTAACTTTTTCCGTTCAACAGAACAAGATACATAAAAAACTGAGCTGTATTGTCCATACAGCATCTGTGACTTTACAAACGACCCAACGAAATGGCCAGTGTCGTTTCCTGACGTCATTTTTTGTAACCCGATTGAGTCTCCAGCTAGAGCCAACTGTAATATCAGTATCCCATGGTCATCGTGAGATTATTCACTTTATCCGTGGAATAAGGGCTCGTTCTTTTGATGGCAGCTAGTGTATATTAGGATGTTTTAACTGCTTGTTGTTTAGGTACGTGTAAGATCATTTTTATGGTCAGTAAACAGTCTTCTACAACCAAGTCGATCTGCAGCAATCTCTCTCTCTTTACGGCGGGAGAACCAAATCATTAGTGACATACACAAGGGTACATCTCAGTTGATTCTCAATTTATTATTGTACAAACAGAGGCTCATATACATCCTTGAGAACTGGTATGAAGTGGTTTAATCGAGGAACAGACCGTTTTTTCCCCATTAGTTATCAGAACAGAAAATACAGGTGACAAAAGTGTGTTTACTGAGCAAATAACGGTTCAGTATTGCAATTAAGAGCTATGTAAACATTAATATTTTACACTGGCCACTTAACATCTTTTATGATTTAGCTCTCTCATGATTATAACTACAAAACTAACCCTATGAAAAAGTGTAAGATAATAATCAGTCCCCTTGACTGAT
>NW_015507367.1:37431-48727 GCF_001515645.1 Sinocyclocheilus grahami | reverse complement strand
GCCACTTAAAATCTTTTATGATTTAGTTCTCTCATGATTATAACTACAGAACTAACCCTATGAAAAAGTGTAAGATAATAATCAGTCACCTTGACTGATGAAGTTAATACGCATGCGCAGGCAAACGCTCAAGTGCGTCACACAAGATCCACCTACTCTTGCATAATTGACACCCTCTCATTAGCATGTTGCGCAGAGGAATAAAAATGTGGAACTACATTCCGAAATAAATGAGTGATCAAAGGAAAATAGTTAGGATGAGTTTAGAATTTTCTTAAACATTTTCCATTTGCCCACCAATTTATTTTATTTATTTGCCTACTTTCATCACATGTTTAATTATTTATTTATGTATTTAAACAAGAATACGTGTATTTATCATAGACTGGATAAAAACATGGACGTAGTGTCCATGACGTCCAATGGCGTTTTTGAAGCTAAAAGTGGGCAGAGCCGGCTGTCGCCATCTTGGCAGCGCGTCACGCGTGTCGCTCCCGGATAATCGAAAATGGACAAAAAGGCTGGCAAAATTGTATATACATAAACAAAAATGCTTAAATTCATCCCCAATATTTAAGGTATTTTTTGTGGAATTTGATTGTTTTATATCTTCTCTGAAATTGTTAAAAAACAAAAAGTCGTTAACATGTTTAAAATATTATGACATTATTTTCAGTTTCCGTTACTAATTAATGTCACACTTTGTATAGCACTGACTGTCTTATGCTATGCTCTGTTTGTTATTTGTTCTATTTTCATTAATAAAAAAATGGACAAAAATGTAGCTGGTTGCTGAAGCCACGCCTACCTAGCTCGACGGTAGTGACAGCAGCAGCAATCCACCTGTCACTCAAGTGGCCACGCCCTTTAATTATGCAGAACTTTAAAAAGATGACTTATAAAAAAAATTCACCCCCCTCACAGTTGTTATGAAGGGCAAAATTAGCTATAGACCAAAATAATTTTTTGAACCAGGCTGTAAACATGTTTTTTTAATCAGCTTGTAACACTCCAAAGAGAAAGGGAAACTTGAAATCGCATCATATGACCCCTTTAACATGGGGAGTCTATGGGATTGACTCCCTTTTGCAGCCAGCCTCTAGCGGCAAGTTGATGAATTACAGTTTAAGTCACTTCCGTGTTGGCTTCAAGAGAGAAAGGGGGAGGTTGCCGCTTGGTATTTATGCACACACATTTATTTATTTATTTGTTTTTGCAGGTTTCGTCCTCCATAGATTTAGGATTCAAACAGAACTAAGAAAGCTTTCCCCGCGCTGCTAGCTTACACGTAAAGCGCACACATAGCCTAACCGTTTATCGTCAGACTCAGCTTAACCAGTAAAACTATATACATATAGAAATATAATACTTTAAATTTCTGTTTCCTACATAAGATCCGCCATGTCTGCATCTAAATTCACCTTGCTGTGCAATTCGCATAAATGCCGGGCAAAGCTGAGTGGGTTCGTGTGGGTCACGGCCTACTCTCACGTCTGCTGTGGCTATGGTTTTGGTCGGACTACAGCCTGAAACGGTTTTGGAAATCAGTCATAAAGCGCCAGACTTCTGAACCTATCAGGTTTGATGTCTGCAGAAACTGAGAGAGGTTGGGATTAATGCACCTTCCTTCAAATTTTTACTTCTGTTTGTGGTTATTTCAGGTAAATCAGGAGAGGATGCTGATGGAGTACAATCTGTCCAGGGCTGGAGGACAAGTGCTTCAGATGAGAAGTGTATGATCCAGCAGAGCCAGAGCAAAGAGCTGGAGTTAAATGCATTAAGAGGAGAGATTGCATCACTGAAAAAGGTCCCAAATATGATCATGCCATCAAACCAATGCCACTCTCACGGTTTATACACAGTGACAGTCAAAATAACTACTTTTTAAAAAAAAATTGAATAATGTAAATGCTATCAAAACTTTTGAAATGGCAATAAAAAAATGGAAGAAAGGACCATTTTTGTGACCATATAAAAATATTGTTGGTCTTTCAAAAAACCACCACTTATCCATTTCAACAAGTGGATGCATTAAATTGATCAAGTGACCATAGTGATTTTTATACGGTTATAAAAATGCATTTAAAGTCAATTCTGTTCTTTTTATCTCTCGATTCATAAAAAAAGCACTTAAAGTGTATAAAGGTTTGCACACAATATTAAGCAGCACAACTGTTTTAAACTTTGATAATAATAAATGCTACCATTTGTTATTACATTACGAACTTCGCCAGCACAGGAATACATGTTTTTAAATATATTTAAAAAAAGAAAAACAAAATTACATTTAAATGTTAATAGTGTTTCACAATTTCACTGTATCAATAAAAAAAAATGTTTTGTGGTTACACAATGCAAAGGTTTAAGACCACAAGAAACATTTAATCAAGTGTGTCCAAGTACTTACATATATATTTATATATATATAGAAGCATGAGATAGATGCTTTTTTTTATTTCTTAAACAACAATCATCAGTGTCCTCACTTTCAATTTTTACATTCTTCAGGTGCTGGAGAAATATAAGCGGAAGTACAATGAGGTTTTGGAGCGACTGAATGAACGAAATAGGCGATATCAGAAGCTGCAGGGACTTCTCGACTCACTACGGATGCACACGCTGGGAACGGGAGAGAAAGAGCCCATTTCCCACCCTTTCACTACAGGTCAGGGGGGGGGGGAAGCAATGGGTAGAAACAAGTATGTTTATTTAAACAAAACAAATTATTGTAATCGTCTATTTTACCCTGCATAAGTTCTTTATCCCACTGAGACAGATGTGATCAACTGTTGTAAAGCACAGAATATGAAAAATCTTTGCAATTATTGTCATCAGGTTTGGTCAAACCGCATAGCAATCCTTCATTCCTGGCACCAGAAGGTGACCGGTTCTTCTCACTGGGACCAGAAAACGCTAAAACTTTCTTCCAGTTCAGCACACCCACCCGAGACCAATCTTTTATCAAGAAAAACGAAGTTTGACATTAGTTTCACTAGGATGCTTGTTTCTTTCACTTATGAATCCTGATTTCAGTTCTAACGGCCAAATATAGTTGTTTCTGTTTTAGTTCTTTATGTTCTTTCAAGTTGGTTATTTATTGATAAAGCCGTTACACAGTTTAAAGAAGGTGTTATGCTGTAAATACTCGCAACACGTTTCCACTAATGTAAATGACCTTATTGTGGAAAATAACTCATAATTAAAATATGTGAAAAACTCTACATAAATGATGTTTATCACCTGTAGGACCTGCCAAACTGATCAGAGTAAGACTGGGATTTCTTTATTTTATTTTATTTTCACAACCCAAATATGAAAGACTGCAGCACAATCGTAACAATGACACCCATCAACAAACAAGTGGAAAATTAAAAAAGGGAAATGATTTGAAAAAAATATATATGTACAAAGAGTTTTCCTGTCCTCACAAACAGGAACAGAACAGAATATATACAAACTGGAAAAACACTACCCTCATTGATCTCAGCGTTCCCACTGTACGTCCTCTCTCTGGGTTTTCATTCACTTTGTGGTTTGTAAGTAACAAAGGCTGCACTTTGGCTTTTCATCACCTGTCTTTTCCCATTGACTATAAGGAGCAAGGGAGAGTCCACACGTATACTTCGGAAGTCATATGACTGTATAGAGAGAAGCAAAGAAGAAACATAAAAACATCGTATTTATTACACCTATTGTAATGCAAAAAATAAGCACTTTAAATTGACAATTGGGTTATTATAACTGTGGCCACAGATAACAGCTGCAAACACATTTGCTTGATTGTGTAAATATGTACAGTACACTACTGTTCAAAAGTTTGTGGTCAAGAAGTAAATATATTTTCAAAGAATTTAAGTATGCATTAAATTGATCAAAATACTGTTCTTTTGAACTTTCTATTCACTAAAGAATCCTGAAAAAAAAATAAAGTACCATGTCTTGACAAACTATTAGGCAGCACAACAGATTTCAACATTGATAAGAAGTTATCAGCATAATTAGCATGATTTCTGAAAGATCATGTGACACTGAAGACTGGAGTAATTATGCTAAAAATTCAAGGAATAAATTACATTTTAAAACAAAGAAAACGGTTTATTTTAAATTGTAATAATATGTCACAATATTACCGGTTTTTGTTTTTTTTACTGTATTTTTGATTAAATAAATGCAGCCTTGGTGAGCATAAGGGATTCCTTGGAAAACATTTTTAAAATCTTAATGACCCCAAAATTTGGAATGGTAGTGTAAGCGGAGATATAAAACTTTAAAGTAGAGTGAAAAGTTGTTTTTACAAACCTTATCTTTGTGTGTTACGCTGTGCCGTTTAACCTGTGGTTCAGGAATGACTACAGTATCGCCTATTAAAACACCCCAGCTGTCTGCTGTATTATACACCATGACTACACAACAGGTCTCATCACGGTCCACCATGCCAAATGTGCTGCAAGACAAAAACAAGAAAACCATTTAAAAAATAAAAACAATACAATCAGCAACCATTTAGATATATCCAGTAACCTTCTAGTTTTCTTAGTAAATATTTATAGAGGTTGTTAATGCGGCAGAGGCATTTAAACTCACAAGGCCATACGGCCCGCTGAGGCCAGGCTGAAGACCACTTTTCCTAGTGCTGCCACCCCACCGTTGTGGCCATGAGTGAGAGAGGATAAGCTGCACGGTTCAAGGCTCCCCACGCGGCCTGAGGGAGACCGGAACTGAGGGGAGGAGCACGGGCCCAAAGCGGAGGTACTGAGTGAGGAGAGCATGTTGCGAAGACGCCGAGCTTTTACTTTTCCCTGAAACACAGAGAGAGTGGGGTTAATGCGATTTCTTATGGACCTCCAGAATATTGTTTTGACTGCACTCTACTTCCATCTCCTGGAAACAACCCAAAATATCAAACAAACAACCTTTTCGATGGGATTTTACACAATCAACAGAACTGAATAAAGCTCTGTGCTGCTATCAAATGTATTTAGCCAATGTTTTTTTTCAATAAAATAATCATATACACTGTAACAGCTTTGTTTCCAAATGCCAAAAAAATAAAGTCAAGATGTGGTGTTAATTTAACACACTTTTGTAAAACCAGACGGTCAATTCACAGTGAAAGAGTCCAATTATGTAAATAGATAATATGATTTACACATTAATTCAACAGAAACTCCAGTACAATATGCAGATTTTGATCATCATTATCCGCACCTTTTTCACTTGACGTTTGAGAAAGTTGAGTAAACATTCTCAGATGCTCTCGACACTTCTGTTGTCAATAGCTCGGCTCCCATAGAAATAAACTGAAAATGCCTGTTCCACGCCAGTGTAAACCGCAAAAGTTACAATGTCATTGTTCATTTCTCTCACCTTATTCTCCATTAACATTGTAACCTGGTCTAGGTAATTTAGCAGCTGTTTTTCTCTCTCCCGAGCATCTTCCCAGCCAGGATCCAGAGCTGCAGCACGGCTGTATCCATCCAGAGCTGAGCTGTGCATCTCCTCATACTGAAACAACTGGTGACAGAAAGGAGTTACTTAGGTCTGCTTCACACAGTGGAAGTGCAACAGTAGGTTGTTTACCAGTTTAGAATATATATATATATATAACAAAGTGGATAAGATGCTGGTTTTACTGTGACACATTTGCTGGTGCACACCCACCAGTTTTAAAAAGTGTGTGAGAAAGTAACTGAAAGAATTGTTACCGTAGCTCTGTTGAAGTGGAGGTCAGGGTTCATTGAGGATGCTTTGTCGATTTTCTCCTGTAAATATGCACAGATAAAATTATAAGGAAAAAGATGACAACCAGCTTTGGCTAATAATATTAAACATACGAATGTCTGGATAATACATGAGCGAGACAAAGAGGAAATACTCACAGCCTGTGCATAGGCACTGAGGGCTTGTTGAGAGAGCTGTGGGTTTTGTCCACTGGTAAAAAACATGGAGATATACGCGTTCCCTAAAATATCTGTTGGGTCAAAGCAAATCAGTATAAAATAATTTATTCCAATTTTCTTTTCAATATACCAACATTATAAACCGTCTCTATTCAGAAATGCTGTTAGGAATCAAGCGGTGTTCTAATAGACAGCATGGATATCTGTTGGAGTTCACTTCACTTGACAAAAGCATTCATTTGGATTAAATTTCACTTAAAAATCAATAGTTCACCTGAAATGGAAAATTCAGTTATCATTTACTCACCTTCATGTCATTTCAAAACTGACTGACTTTCTAAGATGATCAATTTTGAAGAATGTTTCAAATAACAGTTTCAAATTCCAGTTTACTTCCACTGTATGGACAGAAAATACAAACCCAATTCCAAAAAAGTTGGGACACTGTACAAATTGTGAGTAAAAAAAAGAATGGAATAATTTACAAATCTCATAAACTTATATTTTATTCACAATAGGATATAGATAACATATCAAATGTTGAAAGTGAGACATTTTGAAATGTCATGCCAAATACTGGCTCATTTTGGATTTTGACAATTTGTACAGTGTCCCAACTTTTTTGGAATCGGGTTTGTACAATGAGAACCAAAATTTCTTGGTTACCAACATTCTTCAAAATATCTCCTTTTATGTTCCATGGAACAAAGAAAGTCATATAGGTTTGGAAAGACATGAGGGCAATTAATTAATCACAGAATTTCTATTTTTTTGAAGAACTATCCCTTGAAAATAGCGGAAATATACTTTTTGGTCCAAATACATTTGACAGGATAGTCCACTAGGAACACACCTAATGTGTCCTTTTCTGCAATAGCCGTGTAATATACTCACACCACGAAGTCCCATCAGTGACATCGAGTTGCACGGCCTGCCTGGCCAGCTCCACACTCTCCAGAATGCGTTTGCTCTGCTCCTGTGCATCTTCTTCTGGTGGCAGCTGTCGCAGCACCATAGACAGGCTTCTCAGAGACACTTTATTCTTACTCTGGATGAAGATGAGACACCAAGAGTTCATCTCTGAGCTTCATGAGCAGTACCATATCAAAAGAGACAGACATCCTAAAAGATATTGCGTCTCATTCACTGTTATTTGCATGGATCATTGCTTATATGTTATGTGTATTATTTCTTTGCACAACTTCTGACTACAAATTCTGCCTAATTCATAATTTCATCAATCTTCAGCAAACATAATGCTCTTTAAAATCAAGCTCTCACCTGAGCGCATGCAGCAAGAGCCTGTGCCTTCCTCAAAACCAGTTCAAACACAAACATCTTTTGTACAGACCTCTCATTACAACTGTTATACAGAGAAACATAGCAGCTTGAGCTATATTGTATATGATGAAATATATTTAAGCTAAAATCAAATTTCATCTTAACATGGAAATAGGCGATTATAATATTGATTCTACCACGGTTATGCACATTTAATGAATGAGACTAGGGCTGCACGATAAATCAAAATGGAATCGAGATCACGATTCGACAGAAGCTGCGATTATCATGCGCATATTTCAGTGAAGCACGGTTCTGTGATCAGCAGTAAATCACCATCCAAAGGCCAGAGGGCACTCTCGAGCTGAAGCTCCAAATACCCGAAGAAACCCAGGAAATGCCTATAGCGGTAGCTGAATAAACAGAAGATTCAACTGCTTTCATTGATTCAACGTGACTAATAAACACGACTACGGCAATATACGGTTTATCGGAGTTCTTATTATTATAATTTTCATTAAAATAAAGTATATTTATAATGCAATGCCTTTATCACTGCTTAAATACTATGAAATATGTTGCGTGCCTTATTCTGTGTAAGAAGCCACATCATCTCACAGAAGGATTTATTTCAAACACTCGACCGATGTTATGAAGTGAGTTTGGAGTAAAAATATGTTATTAAATGTGGTATTTTCACATGTTTTCAGATGGAGCAGCATTTACTACACAGAGCCGTAGTTCACTGAGAAGCTATGCAAACAGCTGTCATTATCGCGGATGATTTCAGAATCGCGCAATAAAATAATCTGCGATTTTATTCCGTAACTTGTGAGTGAACTACGGCTCTGTGTAGTAAATGCTGCTCCATCTGAAAGCACGTGATGATGATTTCCTGCTGATTACAGAACCGGCTTTACTAACAAAATGCGCATGACAATCGCATTCGATTAATCGTGCAGCCCTAAATGAGACCCATTGTTCTTGGCTATAATAAAGACTCACCTGCTGTAGTGCACCTGTGAAGCAGGTCTTGGCCGCTGTCAGGTCTCCTTTTTTCCAGTACTGCTCTCCCAGGGTGTTCCAGCCCTCAACCAAACCTGGTTCCAGTTTAACAGCTCGGGACAGACACTCCTCAGCAGTCTGACTGAACCCCGGAGCGACGTTCAGACACCGACCCCGTTGCAGCAGGAACTGAGCGCTGTGTTTGTACAAATCTGTTGAAAGTATATATTTAATAAAATAATACCGATAATCTTGTGGCATTTTTAACGGCGCCGAGACAATAATAAAGGATTCTGGTGTATGTCTATCAACATATTTTTAAATGAATTGTCAGAATATATTTTATAAAACATTAAAATTTCACAAAGAAATCCCCACCTTCTTTTTCTTCCAGTCTCTTAAGTGTCTTCGCCATTTCTTGAGCAACATCATTCTGTTTCCTACCAGCATCTTCAACACCGTGCGTCTCAAAGTAACGGTCCCTAAAGGAGTAAAGATCATCTACCAGCTCCTGCGACAGAAACATGCTATTATTAAACAACTGCACATTTGACCTTTCTCAAAACTCAAAGAGATGTCTTGCATTAAAGCAATAGTTCAGCCAAAAATAAATTATTTGATAATTTCATCACCCTGTGAAACACAAAAGGAGATCTTAGTCAGACTGACAGGTAGGCCTGTCGCAATAATCAATATATCAACTTATCGCGCAATATATGTACATGACCGCAATCATTTTTGGTGACTCAATATATCGCCCATTATATTTACTTAACAATTAATGTCAGCATGTTTAGTACATTCCACTTGCGTCTGTGTCTTTTGCAGCTTCTTGTACATAACGTGGTGTAGTCGGTGCTAGTTCAAATTTAAAAAATGCTTCTACAAAAACAGTTTCATCTGCAGATATGGTCTTGTTTAGGGATCTGTGCCTTTGTGCATACGGACATCTGACTGCTAAGTAGTGATTGTGTTTTTCAGCAGTAGTGTGCACCCTTCATTTACAGAGAAAAGAAGGTCAGGGAAAAATCTGTCGATGAGAAAAGTCTCCATACAAGTTCTTTGTGCATGTTTCTTTTTTTCTACTTGTTACTTTGCACTTTTTTGTTAGAAAATGTTTATTAACTATTTATCCAGGTTTTTTTAAGGTGTCTAATATTTCGATACTTAATTTCCATGATCTGAATATTCTTAAAAATGTAAAGTTCGTTGTCATTTGGAAGCGTTTTGGCCTTCTTGCATTATTATGCTGTTACATTGATTATATATTCAGTGGCATAAAATGGTCTTTAAAATGACAATCTTATCGCTTATCGCGATTATTTCTGGGGCAATATATCGCACAACAAAAAGTTGTTATCGTGACAGGCCTACTGTCAGCCCCAGTCAGCACTCACTTGCATTGCACCCTTTTTAATCAAATGAAAGCAAATGGTGACTGAGGTCTCTTTTTGCACTTGCATAAAAAAAGAAAGTTAAAGAGATTCTACTTTACTGCTGCTTTCAAAAACTTACAATTGTACCTAAAAAAATTTTTTTTTAATGTCAGTAGTAACTGCAGTGAAGAAAACAACTCTAGTTATCAGAATAAAGTTATGTCATAAAACACGAGATGAAAAATGATGAACTAAAATGTATTTATTACAGTTTTACAGTGCAATGAGTGTCTCTTGCAGTGAGAGGTGAACGATGGGTAAAACAAGCATTACACGACACGATGGGAAGCAGCACATTAGGTTAACACGATCAGGCTGCACTGCGCAGAGTTTAAGATGCTACTTGTTGTAGAAAGCTGTTTGTTCTCCGTTGCTACAATGCAGTGTTTCCGTTGTTAAAGTGACAGGCGCTGCAGCAGCCATGTGTACATTATACACCATCGACAACATCTGGGTGCTGTATATATATATTTTTACCTCACCAAAAGACAGAGGGAAATGAAAGAGCTTGTGCATGTTTCTTTTTTTCTACTTGTTACTTTGCACTTTTTTGTTAGAAAATGTTTATTAACTATTTATCCAGGTTTTTTTAAGGTGTCTAATATTTCGATACTTAATTTCCATGATCTGAATATTCTTAAAAATGTAAAGTTCGTTGTCATTTGGAAGCGTTTTGGCCTTCTTGCATTATTATGCTGTTACATTGATTATATATTCAGTGGCATAAAATGGTCTTTAAAATGACAATCTTATCGCTTATCGCGATTATTTCTGGGGCAATATATCGCACAACAAAAAGTTGTTATCGTGACAGGCCTACTGTCAGCCCCAGTCAGCACTCACTTGCATTGCACCCTTTTTAATCAAATGAAAGCAAATGGTGACTGAGGTCTGTTTTTGCACTTGCATAAAAAAAGAAAGTTAAAGAGATTCTACTTTACTGCTGCTTTCAAAAACTTACAATTGTACCTAAAAAATTTTTTTTTAAAAATGTCAGTAGTAACTGCAGTGAAGAAAACAACTCTAGTTATGAGAATAAAGTTGTGTCATAAAACACGAGATGAAAAATGATGAACTAAAATGTATTTATTACAGTTTTACAGTGCAATGAGTGTCTCTTGCAGTGAGAGGTGAATGATGGGTAAAACAAGCATTACACGACACGATGGGAAGCAGCACATTAGGTTAACACGATCAGGCTGCACTGCGCAGAGTTTAAGATGCTACTTGTTGTAGAAAGCTGTTTGTTCTCCGTTGCTACAATGCAGTGTATCAGTTGTTAAAGTGACAGGCGCTGCAGCAGCCATGTGTACATTATACACCATCGACAACATCTGGGTGCTGTATATATATATTTTTACCTCACCAAAAGACAGAGGGAAATGAAAGAGTGAGTTCAAACCTTTAACACTTGCAAGGCATCTTTGTCTGTTGTTTTCTGCTCCCCTTCTTCGACCTCGGCCATCTTTAACATGTAAAGCAGGACCCGAGCGAGCGTGATAAACACAGACGAGTGTGCTTGGGCGCCTCCTATTGGTCAGGAGACGAACTGGGTTTTTTGACCAAGTGTTTACTTTGTGACACAAAATCTTGGTAGAAGGAAACTATTTTGTGATTTTTAATTTTTACGGGTTTTTTTGTATGCAACCATCTCAAACCAATAAATAAATAAAC
>NW_015507367.1:36839-37162 GCF_001515645.1 Sinocyclocheilus grahami | reverse complement strand
ACACATAAAAAAAATATATATAATATATATATATATATATATATATATATATATATCCTCCTGAGACCCAGCTATGGAGTGTTTGCCTCTGTAGTGGACATTATAATTTAGTGAATTTCTCTGAGACGTTACATGCCACAGTTTTAAGTCTGGATGTCCTGTACAGAGCACATTCAGGGCTTTCCAGAGATACCAAATGATTGGATGTTTCCCCGAGAACACTCCCTCTCCTTGGTTTTTAAAAATGCCTGACATTAATTTAGTGATAAAATTGTACATCCTTATGGAAATATGATAATATTTTGTAATTACAATTTAAATCT
>NW_015507367.1:27210-35736 GCF_001515645.1 Sinocyclocheilus grahami | reverse complement strand
TATATATATATATATATATATATATATATATATATATATATATATATATATATATATATATATAAATACTTTTTGGCCGAAATGTAACGCTGATAAAAGTTTTTCAAAGAAGCTGCAAACAGCGAATAAAATGGGAAGTAATGCACCTGTTCTGTATATTGTAATGTGAAGATGTTTTGATACGGCCAAGTTATTTGTACATTGATGATTGTTCAATAGAAAAAAATAAAAAAGGGAAGTATAAGTGCGCATGCGCATCTGATCACACGCAGTCATGAGACTCTCTTGAAACACCGGTTACGATGTTTCGATGATCTTGTAGTGACAATGGTGTTTTTACCTTTCTTTCTCGGTTTACTGCTCGTGACGGTCTCAGAAAACGATGCAGCCGAGAGGATTCAAGCTTTCGTCATTCCTCACAGTCATATGGATGTTGGCTGGGTGTACACGGTTCAGGTAAAACGCAGACATTAATGGCTTGTGTGTTTCCTAAGTGGAGCTATCATCATCAGTGCTGTCAAACGTCTCTGTTGTAGGAGAGCATGCATGCATACGCCAGCAATGTGTACAGCAGTGTAGTTGAAGAGCTGTCACGAGTCAAAAGCCGCAAATTCATCGCAGTTGAACAGGAGTTTTTCCGACTCTGGTGGGTGAATGTGGCAACAGATTGGCACAAGAAACAGGTAAGGACTTACAGATATCTTATTAGTAGTTTTAAGTAGCACGCAATGAAGGTAGCCTAAATCAGTTAAATTATTGTATAAGACAGAGATTTTCAAACTGGAGCAGCATGGGAAAACTGTAGAATTGATCAAAAAGTTAAATTATAGAAATAAATCGATAATTAAACCTAACAGTACAATACTATAGTAAGTAGAAAATAATAATAATGTAATATATAATAGAAAATAAATAATTTCCAAATTATATTTATAATGATATAAATACGTTTTTCATAGAATAAATCGGGGGGTTTTATGCATAAAAAATATATAGCTGCTTTTTCAGTTTTGGGATGGGGTTCGTACTAGTATGATCACGTTTGGGGTTTGTGGCATCTGAAAAATAAACAAATTATTTAACAAAATAATGATCTTTAAAAAAGCATCATATGACCCCTTTAACAGGTTTAAGGTGACTTGTTTTTATATGTCAGGTGGGACAGCTGCTAAAAGAGGGTCGTCTGGAGTTCATAATCGGGGGTCAGGTGATGCATGATGAAGCAGTGACAGATGTAGATGATGCCATTCTTCAACTCACAGGTGCGTGAGCTGTATCTTTACAAATACAGTACCATAGTGCTGAATGATTACCATATTTATGTAACATGTTATTACTTTAAATAATGCAATGTTAAATAATGTTAACATGTTGCTTGTAGTTATAGATATTCTTATCTCCCTCTCTTTCTCTCTCTCTCTTCTTCTGGCTTGTAGAGGGACACGGCTTCTTGTATGAGACTTTTGGTGTTCGGCCACGTTTCGGATGGCATGTTGATCCGTTTGGTGCATCAGCCACCACCCCGGTCCTCTTTGCACTTGCGGGATTTGACGCTCACCTCATCTCTCGCATCGACTACGACCTTAAAGATGACATGCAGAAAAACAAGGTTGTGCCTTTGCATCATTGGTTTGGTAAAACACATTTATAATACAGCTGTGCATGTGAGGTTTTTGGAATAAATGCTGCTTACATTATGATTGGTACATGTAATAATATTACATCTGTATTTGTAGAAATTGCAGTTTGTGTGGAGAGGTTCACCATCCTTAAAGGAAAAACAAGAGATATTCACACACACTATGGACCAGTTCAGTTACTGCACACCATCGTATCTCCCCTTCTCTAACAGGTGACGCCCAGTAACTTTTTTTATTATTATTATTTTTATTTTATTTTTTGTAACACCTCAATTGTGATTTTTGTTTAGCATGAAGATCTAGAAAGTTCTATTAATTTATACACTATTATTCAGCATTTTGGGGTCAGTAAGATTAATATTATTCTTAACAAGGATGCATTAATTGATCAAAAGTTACTGTAAAGACATTTATAATGTTCCTTTCTATTCATCAAAGAATCCTGAAAAAAGAAATAAATTACTATTTTAAATATATTAAAGCACAAAAAGTTATAATATTTCATAATATTACATTTTTCACTGTAATTTTGAGTAAATAAATGTAGCCTTGGTGAGCATAAGACTTCTTTCAAAATATTAAATATTCTTACCATTCCCAAACTTTTGTTATAAACAAACTTTTATATATATATATATATTAAAAAAAAAAAAGTTAAACTTTTTCTATGTAAAAACAAAAAGCATTAGAACAAAAAAAAAAAAAAAGTTTGAGCATGCTGTTATGTTGATTGTAATTGTGCCCAGGTCTGGGTTTTACTGGAATGGTGTCGCTCTGTTTCCGGACCCTCCTAAAGATGGCATATACCCCAACATGAGTCTGCCAGTGACCAAAGAAACTGTAGAGCTTTACGCACAGACCATGGTGGACAACATCAAACAGAGGGCCCAGTGGTTCAGAACCAGTCATGTTCTCTGGCCTTGGGTCAGTTCAGCTCCATCATACCACAGGCCAACACATACAGTCCAGTATTTATTTTATATATTCACTAACTCATACGGTATTACAAGGGTATGTTGTATTTACAGGGTTGTGACAAGCAGTTCTTCAATGCATCAGTGCAGTTTATGAACATGGATGTTATAATGAACTACATTAACACACACAGTGACAAGTATGGAGTTGCAGTTCAGTATGCCACGCTACAGGACTATTTCCAGACAGTGCACCAAACAAATCTGTCCTGGGATGTGAGAGGAAACCAAGACTTCCTTCCTTACTCAACAGGTTTACAATTTGGATATTATAGCTACTTCTATAATTGTGATGAACCCTTTTCATATTCTGTTATTACCATGCATTAAATTGCAAAAGAATATTTAACGCTGCTGTGTGAGTGTTTGTAATATAATGGCTAAGACAGTGACATTTTTCTCTCTTCCGGCCAATGTAATCAATTTCTCAACCCCCCTCCCCTCTTTTTAGAAATGTGGATTCTGAGAACCCTGGAAATGTCAGAAGTGTCCATTAGTGTTTCTCTGCATTTCTGAAAAACAAATGGTCCTGAAAAGTCTTTCATCCTCATTTTCCAGAACCGTTTCAGGCATGGACGGGGTTCTATGGGTCCAGAAATGTTCTGAAAGGAGTAGCTAGACGAGCGAGTTCCCTCCTGTATGCAGCAGAGTCTCTCTTCACTAGATACCGTATCAGCTACCCAAATGGTCCAGTTCAGAAAGAATGGGCTCTAGACAAACTCAAGGCCCTGCGATGGGCTGTCTCAGAGGTGCCTGGTTTTAAACATCTGTTTATGCCACTACCATTTCCTTTTGAGCAGCATGGAATTTACAATTTAATTTTATTTAGTTGCAATGATGAAAAATGTAATTCATTAATGTTTATCTGATCAAATCTTTCTCTCATGAACTTTCTCTTATGATTCAGGCCCAAATCAAACATGACCCTGCTAAGGCAGTAATAATTTGTGTATGACTAGAAATCGACTGGTCATTATCTCATCTGATTTGCACCAGGTTCAGCACCACGATGGCATCACAGGGACAGAATCCCCTAAAGTGGCTGATATGTACATGGAGCATCTCATGCAAGGCATGATGGGAGCTGAGGAGCTCTTGGCAGCCGTATTCTTACTTCCACAAACCCTTGAACTTTCCAACGACATCCATCACACGCCCCAAACCAGATCCACCACAGTGAAGACCGGTACATTTCTTTATTTATATTCTCTGAATCTTAAAATATACCTGGATTAAATATACCAGCAGCCTACAAGATATGAGTAAAGGCCTGTTCACACCAAGAATGATAACTATTATAATAACTATATTAGCATCCACACCAATGCACAATAACTTTCTGTTCATTGTAAGCACATGCTGCAGTTTCTGCCAGTCATCTGCCACTTGCTCAATGCTTGAGCTCTTTAAAGCAGGATGAATTCTGGATGAATTCTGATTGGCTGTAAAAGTTATTTCATTGATATTGTTCCTTTATGTCATTATTATTACAGTTATATTAAAACGTACTATAACTAAGATAAGTTTAAATGTAATATATATATTTTTTTGATAGACAAACAAAGTTGGATTGTGCTTTTTAGCCTCTTCTCTTGATTTTCTTGATTTTGATTTTTAGATATCTTATTAAAATCAATTGATAATGTAGACAGATAATATTGACAGTTTAAGTACATTTTAATTATATTTTCAGTCTAATTGCCAGCATTAGTAGTTATCAATCTTAAAATGTGAAGTAAAGTTTGGTTGATCAAAGGTTATATTGTCTAATAAAGGTTTTGTTGTTGTTTCAGACTCCGGAAATGTTCTTGAACAGCATATCATCGTGTACAACCCACTTGCCTGGAACATTTCAACATATATTAATATTTCTGTGGCATACGCAATGGCAGTTGTGCTTGACGATGATGGAAAGGCAGTACCTGCTCAGGTTGCAAAACATATTTTTTCTGTTGATCTCATTCATTGCTTCTGTCATGACATGCAGTTATCAGTTGTTTCAGTTAATAACAGACTCGATAATTAACTGCAGATCCAGCAATCGATGGAGTCTTCCACTGTCTACGATCTGTTCTTCGTTGTTGAGCTGGGTGGACTGCAGTACAGAATGTACATTGTGCAGTTCCCGCAATCCCACTGTGACACTGGATCTGCCTGTGGGGCGACTCATGTGGCCAGAGTAGTGACATTTAAAAAGAAGAATGTGAGTCAGTGGAAGAGGACGGGTAGGAAGTTGTTACCAGTGCTGAATGAGTGCTACAAACTGATGTTTGACCAAGAGACAAACCTTCTGCACAGCATCACAGACCGGCAAGTTCTCCTTCAATATGCATCCGATTGCCACAGTTATGTCCAATGGGACATTTCAATTGAATTTCTGACCTAGTCTATCCATTACAGGTGTGAAAAGATGAGAGTTCGAGTACAGCAGGATTTCTGGGAGTATGAGGCCAATGGGGACGTCCACTCCGGGCCGATCTCGGACAACTACATCTTTACTGCCAACGGCTCAGCTATTCCTGCATACAAATCTGTGGCCATGGAGATTGTGCCAGGGAAGGTAGTCTCAGAGATACGCCAGTATTTCTACAGGTAAAAGAAAAAGTGTTTCTTGATATCCTGAATCTATTATGTCTGTCTGCTTCTAGGGCTGTTGTTCTCTCTAAAATACAAGGCAGCAATTTAAAATACAACCTTTATTTAAAGTAGGGATGACAAAAAAAATTCTAGTCAATTTGATAAGCCCATAATTAATTTTGTTAGCGCTGATGACAGTTAGCGCTGATGACAGAGAAATGGAGAATATATATATATATATATATATAAAATAAATCACAATGAGTTATTTGAAGTGCTAAGTATAAAGTTAATTTAGGAACAACATTATAATATGCAATTAATGTATGCACATTATAATGTACAGTATGAAAAATTGATATTCATTTTTAGATTTGATAAAAAATTATATTTTACAGTGTTATTAAATAAACATTAAGTGTAAATGTAAAAAGTGGAAATTAGCACACACAATTAAATATCCACAACCAATTTATAAAACCCCTATATAAATTATTGCTATAGAAATTGGCCAGAGTAAATAATTACCTGTCAACTTGAAATTAAAAATCTATTTTCTAAATGTATGTTATTGATCTTATTGTGAGCAATTCATCCATGCATATGTTTTCATATATGTTTTCATATATTTAAATCAAAATGTCATAACTATGTCATAACCTAAGAATAAGAATTCTTACTGGTCGCATAAACCAGACTTCTTCAATCATTTAGTCTGCTTAAACCCTACCATGATCAACTGCAAGCTTGCTTTTCTATGTCTGCAATGCCCACATCTCAAGCAATTAACAACTGATAGATAAAGCCAGGCTCCTCCTAGCATACAGTACATGTTTTTCTTTTTCAATAATCTGTTAATCTCTGATGTACACCACAATATAAAAGAAAAAAACTCTGGTGCTATGCCTGTTTCATTGCATCTCCAAAAATCTAGCAATAGTTCTCAGTCCTAAAAGTGTGTGTTCTCTCTGCAGAGAGGAAGAAGACAAGAACCACACTTACTCGGTGGTCACCAGAGTGCCGGTGGGGTTTGAGGGTCGGCTGGCATGTTTCAGACTGGAGCAGAGCTATAAAGTGGGCCCCCTAGAGATAAACAGAGAGACCGTGTTCAGAACCCGCACGAGTCTGAAGAATAACCGAACACTGTTTACTGATAACAATGGATATCAGATGATGAAAAGGACGTATAAGACCTTTGTGAACAACACAATCGCCCGTGTAAGGTTGCTTTACACCTAAAATTAATCAATCATACCAGTTTTCAGATATTAAGAGATATGCTTATTATACATCTGTTGTGTTTACATGCACAGAATTACTACCCAATGGTACGAGCGGCCTACATACAAGATGATTCCAGCAGAGTTGTGTTCCTCAGTGAAAGAGCTCATGGAGTGGCCAGTCTAAGTCAGGGTCAACTAGAAGTGAGGGCTTGCATTTGCCTTTCACACATACTTGGCACTGTTGTGTCAATCTCAAGCCTTACTGAGCTGTTTTCTGTGTATTTGTATTCTGTGCATTGTGTGTGTGCATCAGGTGATGCTTCATAGACGGCTTTGGAATAACCAGGAGTGGAATCTGGGTTATAATCTGACTCTTAATGACTCGTCTGTGGTGAGGCCCGTTCTCTGGATGATGCTGGGCTCGCCTTCTGCATTGTCATCTATCTACCAACAGGAGGCCCTACAGCTGCAGCACAGACCTGTGGTTATGCCCATTGACCAACCCCGTGAGTTTGCAGACACAGGCATTGCTTGACTAGTTTTCATTTCAGTCTCTGTTCCTTTTAAACGTTTATTACATTCAGTGTTAACCATCTATTGAGTAACAATAGGCAACCTAATAATAGGCAACATACTGTAGCGTACCCTCCATTTATCTTTAATACAAATGCTTGCCATTACTAATGTACAATTACTGACAAACAGGTACAATTTAAATTTATATAAAATAAAAAGTTGTCAGTTAAAAACAGAAATTCCCTCCATTGGCCCAGTACCAAGGTTATTACTAAAGCAATAAGCCCCAAGAAGCCGTGGTTTACAGTGAATTTATAACAGCTAAGGGGCGGGCGGAGATCCTAAAACCCCCTTAGCTGTTATAAATTCACTGTAAACCACGGCTTCATGGGGCTTATTGGTTTTATAAAATGGTTATTCCATATACATGGTAAGGTTTCACAAAATAAAACGGAGCAAATAAAGTGTAATGATATAATAAAAACAGTATTCTTCCACCAAACAATATAGTTCCTCAGAATCAGTTGTGGTTGCAACAGCAAACATAAACATAAACAAAGGTGTATGTTTGTAGAGTAATTTACAACAGAATCAAGGACCAGAACTATCCGTTTTATAAAGTAAACTAAACTACAGCCATAAAGATGTATAGTATATTACTTGAAATATAATAAATTAGAAAAAAAAAAAAATTCTGCCAGGTGCCAAGGAAACACGTCTCATTTTTAATTTTAATATGATGTACTAAAATAACTAAAACTGAAATAAAAACTATATAGTCATATTAAAATATACTAATAAAATGACAAAAACAACAAAATTACTAAAATATTTAACGGAAATTAAAATGAAAACCAAAAAATATAAAAATACAATCTAATTCAGAATATTGAAAGAAATAACTACTGAAATAAAAATCTTTCCTTAAAATGTGGAAGCCCTATTTAACATACATATGCACTCAGGCATCATCATCCAGATAACACAGATTTATAGAATTTTGTTTGTACTTAGTGCACCTACTATTTTATATCTGTTTGTACATTAAAACGCTTTACCTTCATGTATTATTTAGTTTATTAGATTTTCATTATTACCTTTTGTTAGAAAACACTCTTCGTCTTTTTAAGAAATTGTTCCAGATATGCCTCACCCCTCCTTTTTTTCCCCTCTCTCTTATTCCCCCTCCTGTATCCATCTCTCTCTCTTGTATTATGTTTTAAATATCTCTTACTCATATGCGAGGTATGCATGCTTAAATGTATACATTAGTTTTCTTGGTTTAAATGCCCCAATAAGGACATGAATGTTAGGACTACAAGGGTAAAGGAGTTCGAGAGAAACTCTGAAGACAGTTCAGCATTCTTCGCAAAAGACTATTCCTAATATGTCCATGTTTTTCTGTACATGTGGCCATTTTATATAAACACATGTTCTTGGCCAAAGATCCTATATGTGTATGTTATTCATATCCTCATTGGTTAAGAGGGTGAAACTCCCCTCGACATATGCCTATATAATATCTGTATTTCTATGAATAAATTGAAGTATTGAGGATACATTTGACTGTGTGTTTTCTTACTTCCCGGCCGTCTA
>NW_015507367.1:21311-24020 GCF_001515645.1 Sinocyclocheilus grahami | reverse complement strand
TTTACACGGATCAGTTGTCCTGGTCCCTTTGCAGAAAAACAGCCCCAAAGCATGATGTTTCCACCCCCATGCTTCACAGTAGGTATGGTGTTCTTTGGATGCAACTCCGCATTCTTTCTCCTCCAAACACGACAAGTTGAGTTTTTACCAAAGAGTTCTATTTTGGTTTCATCTGACCATATGACATTCTCCCAATCCTCTTCTGGATCATCCAAATGCTCTCTAGCAAACTTCAGATGGGCCTGGACATGTACTGGCTTAAGCAGGGGGACACGTCTGGCACTGCAGGATTTGAGTCCCTGGCGGTGCAGTGTGTTACTGATGGTAGCCTTTGTTACTTTGGTCCCAGCTCTCTGCAGGTCATTCACTAGGTCCTCCCGTGTGGTTCTGGGATTTTTGCTCACAGTTCTTGTGATCATTTTGACCCCACGGGGTGAGATCTTGCGTGGAGCCCCAGATCGAGGGAGATTATCAGTGGTCTTGTATGTCTTCCATTTTCTAATAATTGCTCCCACAGTTGATTTCTTCACACCAAGGTG
This sequence comes from Sinocyclocheilus grahami, assembly GCF_001515645.1. Taxonomy (NCBI): domain Eukaryota; kingdom Metazoa; phylum Chordata; class Actinopteri; order Cypriniformes; family Cyprinidae; genus Sinocyclocheilus; species Sinocyclocheilus grahami. Next base: position 23,481 of record NW_015507367.1, on the reverse strand, counting down.
CTTACCTATTGCAGATTCAGTCTTCCCATCCTGGTGCAGGTCTACAATTTTGTTTGTGGTGTCCTTTGACAGCTCTTTGGTCTTTGCCATGGTGGAGTTTTTGGAGTGTGACTGTTTGAGGTTGTGGACAGGTGTCTTTTATACTGATAACGAGTTCAAACAGATGCCATTAATACAGGTAACGAGTGGAGGACAGAGGAGCCTCTTAAAGAAGAAGTTACAGGTCTGTGAGAGCCAGAAATCTTGCTTGTTTGTAGGTGACCAAATACTTATTTTACCGAGGAATTTACCAATTAATTCTTTAAAAATCCTACAATGTGATTTTCTGGATTTTTTTTTCTCATTTTGTCGCTCATAGTTGAGGTATACCTATGATGAAAATTACAGGCCTCTCTCATCTTTTTAAGTGGGAGAACTTGCACAATTGGTGGCTGACTAAATACTTTTTTGCCCCACTGTATATTAGTGATATGTTTGACTATGGTATTAGTATTGTATTAGTATTTAATAATGTGTTCTAAAATTGAGTTTTATTAGTATTATTGTTTTTAGATGCACACACTTCCACTTTCATTGCACTGTCGTGGGTGGCGTCATAACGATGACAGGCTGAAAAAGACAGAAACGGTTTACAGTCGAGAACTGTGCATCATTCATACTGCTCACCAGCATCGACAGATATATGAAATGAGTGTTACTTACCACATGAGATCTGGGAGTGCAGCAAGGAATCACCTTGCAGCAGTATGCAGCTATTGTGATAGAGAGGACAATCTGAGTCACCTCCGTGAGCTGATCTACTGCATACAGTAGCCCTTCTGTCAGTAAAGAGGATAAACAATATATAAATATACACTGATCAGCCACAACATTAAAACCACCTGCCTAATATCATATAATTCCCCCTTGTGCTTCCAAACCAGCTCTGAGTCGTCAAGGCATGGACTCCACAAGACCTCAGAACGTGTCCTGTGGTGTCTGGCACCAAGACATTAGCAGCAGATCCTTTAAAACTTATACGTTTGCAAGGTGAGGTCTCCTTGGATTGGATTTGTTGGTCCAGCACATAAGATGCTCAATTGGGAATTCGGAAAACAGGGCAACTCCTTGAACGCTTTGTGTTCCTCAAACCATTCCTAAACCATTTTTGCAGTGTGTCAGGGTGCATTATCCTGCTAAAAGATGCCACTGCCTTCAGGGAACACTATGGGTGTACGTGATCTGCAACAGTCTTTAGGTAGTTGGTACTTGTCAAAGTAACATCCACATGAATGCCAGGACCCAAGGTTTCTCAGCAGAATATTGCCCAGAGCAATCCAATGCGTCCACCAATCTGCCGCCTTCTAGTGCATCCTCCTTCCATCTCTTCCCCAGGTAAACAACGCACACGTACCCGGCCATCTAACTGATCTAAACATGATTCATTTGACCAGGCTACCTTCTTCCATTGCTTTATGGTTCAGTTCAGGCGTCGTGGGGACTCTGACCCCGGCTACGCAGGCCCATCCGGACCAAACTGCAACCAGCTTTTAGTTTTGCAGCATTTTTAGCTACAATAGCTCTCCTGTGATATCGGACCAGACAGGCTAGCTTTCGCTCCCTATCTACAATGGGGCCTTGGGCATTTTTAATCCTGAAGTTGGTTTACCGGTTGTCTTTCCTAGCACAACTTTTGGTAGGTAACCACTAAATACCGGGAACACCCCACAAGAATTGCCGTTTTGGAGATGCTCTGACCCATTTGTCTAACCATCAATATTTGGCACTTGTCTATGTCGCTCAGATCTATTCATTTGCCCATTATTCCTGATTCCAATACATGAAATTCAAGAACTGACTGTTCACTTGCTGCTGTGTATATACAGTATACACACACACAAACACACACATACAGTGCCCTCCACTAATATTGGCACTCTTGGTAAATATGAGCAAAGGCTGCTGTGAAAATAAATCTGCATTGTTTATCCTTTTGATCTTTCATTCAAAAAATTCACAAAATTCTAACCTATCATTGAAGTAAAACAATTGAAAGTGGGGTGAAAATCTCATTGTGAAATAAATGCTTTCTCTAGTTCATGTTGACCACAATTACCGGCACCCAATTATTGCAACATCCTTTTCCCAAGATAACAGCTCTGAGTTTTCTCCTATAATGCCTGAAGAGTTT
>NW_015507367.1:19949-20871 GCF_001515645.1 Sinocyclocheilus grahami | reverse complement strand
TATACTTCAGAGATATTTTACTCATAAGAATTTCTAGGGGTGCCAGTAATTGTTGCCAACATGCACTGGAGAAAAACATTTATTTTATCATGAGATTTTCAAAAAGATCAACAATGCAGATTATTTTCACAGCCACCTTTGCTTATATTTAACAAGGGTGCCAATATTAGTGGATGGCAGTGTATACAGGGGTGTAAATTTCGTCTAACAATAGGAGGGGGGAGGGGGGCAATAAACAAAATTTCTCAAGAGCAAATTTTGAAGGGGACAAATAATACAGCTAAAATTGTACTTGTAAGGACAAGTATGCACAGAGGAAAGCCTTACTACTATTAGTGCAGCAGGGAGACCGTGAAAAATTAGACAACTTCAAGCTGCTGTGGTCACGCAGCGACAGCGGTCGTGTCCTTTGAGGACATTACTATCCGTCAAGCAGGTAACGTTATTATTGCTAACATAGCGGAGCGGACTCATCGAAAAATACATTGGCATCATCTGCATTAAAGAGAAAATAATCACTTAATCCGTTGTTTAAGTGAATAAAATAGCCTTGACAGCCGAGTTTTACTACTTACAAAGTTATTTAAAGTATAAAACATAGGTATTTACAATACACAGCGTGTTTTTAATCATATTTTTAGGGGGGACAACCCTCAGATAGGGGAGTCCAGTCGTCATTTCCGCCTAAGACTGTATATACATACAGCCTAGCGATTTGCATGTGAACAGCGTACAGTGACACTATAACATTAAAAATGTATATTTAAAATGGTTTGCTTACCTCTAATTGTATACATGTGTCACGTGTTATCTCGCTGTCATTATAGTAATGCCAGCAGCCAATGATGTATGAATTTGGCTCAACAACTGATCCCAAAAGACAGATGGTATATGCCACACATGTGACCACCTGCATTCCCAA
>NW_015507367.1:19729-19939 GCF_001515645.1 Sinocyclocheilus grahami | reverse complement strand
GATTTGCATGTGAACAGCGTACAGTGACACTATAACATTAAAAATTTCTATTTAAAATGGTTTGCTTACCTCTAATTGTGTACATGTGTCACGTGTTATCTCGTTGTCATAATAGTAACGCCAGCAGCCAGTGATGTATAAATTTGGATCAACAACTGATCCCAGAAGACAGATGGTATATGCCACACATGTGACCACCTGCATTCCCAA
>NW_015507367.1:17579-17935 GCF_001515645.1 Sinocyclocheilus grahami | reverse complement strand
CCCCTAAAATCTTGGGTTCTGCCTCCAGGTATTTGTATTTTTGACTGGGGTTCCTCTGGAAAGTGACTTCCAGTAAGGTTCCAGCCTCGGCCGAGCCGCTCGCGCTCTGGGCTGCAGCTGCAGCATCCTCCGGAGCAACGCCACAAACCTCTGGCTCCTCGGGTTCAACTTCGCCTGTGTATTTAAAACATCGTCAGAAGTTTCGCATCAGTTCTGGCTCGGTTGGTACAAATACCAGTTTATAAAATACACATTATTTAAGATATCTTACTGGTCATTTTCTGCTGCTGGTCTTCAGTGTAGGCTATGCGTTCGAGAACAATCGTTATTGTATTGCGGCCAAAACCTCTTAAAAA
>NW_015507367.1:12831-13114 GCF_001515645.1 Sinocyclocheilus grahami | reverse complement strand
AGGTGAGATTTCACCCTTGATTGGTAACTACAATGTTTGTCCTGACAAGTAATTAAATACGATTGAGTAGATGTAATAAGAAATGTCAGTGCTAAAAACTGTTGTTGTTTTATTTCTCTGTTTACAGAGCAAACTGATTTTTTCAGCTGCACAACCCAGGACTTCAATGTGACCATTTATCCGAAGGAGATCAGAACCTTTTTCATTTACTTTAAATAGACAGATTTACAGAATCAGATTTTTATCTTCTGTGGAGATTCTTTATTAAGATTATTTCTAAATT
>NW_015507367.1:0-354 GCF_001515645.1 Sinocyclocheilus grahami | reverse complement strand
ATATATATATGCATGCATGCATGTTAATCAGCTCACAAAATTACCCTTGTTTAAGATCATCAAACATATTTGTACGTATTGTACAGTTCAAACATATTACAGTAAGAACATGTAAAATGGACACTTACAACACATGAAATCGCCAGCATGAAGCTGTTTACAATGAATTCAGATAGTGCTACATAAAACGGAATTCTGCAAACAACGAAGAAGACAGTCAGCGCGATCTCTGTCACCTGCGGATGAGACGAAAACAAATCCCTCAGTAGATGTGTTTGAGACTCACTTATTTCGATATCAACTTCACGCGTACCCCTAAAATCTTGGGTTCTGCCTCCAGGTATTTGTATTTTT
>NW_015507366.1:137904-143513 GCF_001515645.1 Sinocyclocheilus grahami | reverse complement strand
ACACACTCTCTCTCTCTCTCTCTCTCTCACACACACACACACACTGATGGATGAAGTCAGTATCTGCTGAAAGCTTCGGCTGGAATCCGTCTGCATCAATTAGCTCACCTCATTATTCTCTGTTGCCGCAGTAATTACCTGGCGACCTGTTGCCGTAGCCACAGGCCCGTGAGCAGATGCAGATAAATCCAGATGTGCGGCGGATCGTTGTGTGTGTGATTATTAAGCAGTTGATCTGTAACCAACAACATCAACATTGATCAGATCAGCTGATGAGCGACAGATTTACTGTGTGTGTGTGTGTGTGTGTGTGTCAGGTCACATGTGCTGACCTCTCCCCCCTCACCCTCCCACACATATTGACCGTTGCCATGGATACAGCATGTGTGGCTGGCGTAGACTAATAGAGGCCTGCAGTCGAGTGAACGAGCCTCTCGTTAGAGCTCCGCTGATGGACACATTCTGATGCCTCTGGGTTTGTGTTCAACACGATTCAACCTCACAACACTGACTTCTGTTAAAGGGAAAAATTATCTGTGTCATTTTGAAGTTTTTCCACTGAACATGTCCAGATCCCAGCCCCTAAATGGGAATATATGTATATCACATATTTTTCTATATATATTTGTAATCTTTTTTCTTTTTGTACTTACTAATTCACTCATTAGTTGGTTGGTAACTGCTTTAGGAATTACAAAATCAAAAATGATCATCTGTACTGGAATTAATGTGTTTTATTTGTGACCTAGAAATAGTGACAAATCTGAAAGATTTGATATTTTTACACCATAGTATGTCTACATTTTTTTTATTCGTTTTTTAATTTTTTGTAAAATAAATATTTAACCTTTACTTTGATGTTTTCTACTAAACTTTATATTTGGCTTGTCATTTCCAGATCCCAGCCCTGTGTGTGTGTGTTTACATTTATTTATATTTTTTATTTTCTAATATTTAAAAAAAATATTTTTAATATCTTTTAATATTGTTTACATATTTTTTATTTTAAGTATTTATTTTATTTCAATAGTTTTATTTGTATTTTAGTTTTTTATTTGCTTAACTGACTGATTTACTCTTCGGTTGGTTGGTTTCTTTGTGATCTGAAAGGTTTGCTCTTTTTACACCATACTGTTTCTTTTTTCTTTTCTTTTTTTCTTTATATAAAAAAAACCCTTAACCTTTACTTTTGTTAATTTTTTGGTTTAAATTTAGATTTTGACGGCCAAATCCGTGCGTGTGACATTATGTTGATGTGTGTAGTGACTGATGCCTGATTAGCAGAGCATCAATATTTCCTGCAGTCGGTTCTGATAACGGTATGGATATTAATAACCTGTCTGTCTCTCAGGTAAAGCCCTGACGTTCCTCCTCCTCCAGCCGCCCAGTCCCAACCTGCCGGCGCACAGCCATCGATCTGATCGGCCGAGGCTTCACGGTGTGTGAGCCGTTTATGGACGTGTCTGCGGTTCTCGTGGGTCTGCTGGAGCTCTGCACCGACGTCGAGAAGCAGCGGTCCAAGTGAGACTCACACATCAGCAGCAGCTCACTGGAGAACACTGAATCTGCCATAGTTCGGATCAATACATCTAAAGTAGGGCTGCATCTTCAGTACAACCTGTCAAAATAAATGTTCCGTTTAACTTGAAGAAATTATGACAGAAATGTGTTACTGTTACTGTACAGTAGAATGTACTTCCCAGTTTAATAATAATAATAATACATTTGTAACACATTTTAAAATTGTTAAAGTTGTATTAATTAAAGTGATTAGACATGCGTTTTCATTATTAAAATTGAATTGTACAAATTAAAAGAGAATCCTGGAGAAAATTTAAAAAAAATTTTGGAGAAAATAAAATGGATTTTATAGAGCACTAAAAACTCAGGCCATTGAGTGATTTATAAAAGTAAAAGTACTTTAAAATCAATCCTAAATATAACTGGAAGCCAGTGTAAGGACCTGAGGACTGGTGTGATATGCTCAGATTTTCTGGTTCTAGTCAGAATCCTGGCAGCAGCGTTCTGGATGAGCTGCAGCTGTCTAATGGTCTTCTTGTGAAGGCCGGTGAGGAGACCATTACAATAGTCCTCCCTGCTGCTGATAAAGCCATGAACAAGTTTCTCCAAGTCTTGACTGGAAACAAAACATCTAATTCTTGCAATGTTTTTGAGATGATAGTATGCTGTATAGTAAATTATTAGTATAGTAAATATATATGTATAGTAAAACATTACTATTACTGTATAGTAAAATCATTAGGATATTAAGTGAAGATCATGTTCCATGAAGATATTTTGTACATTTCCTACCGTAAATATATCAAAACTTAATGTTTGATTAGTAATATGCATTGCTAAGAACTTCATTTGGACAACTTTAAAGATGATTTTCTCAATATTTAGATTTTTTTGCACCCTCAGATTCCAGATTTCCAAATATTGTCCTCTCCTAACAAACCATACATCAATGGAAAGATTATTTATTCAGCTTTCAGCTGATGCATACATCTCAATTTCGAAAAATTGACCCTTATGACTGGTTTTGTGCTCCAGGGTCACATATGTATAATTACACTGTAACAAGGACACCTTAAAATAAAGATGAATAAATACTGTAATAAATGTCTTGTTCATGTTAGTAAATACATTAACTAATGGAACCTTATTGTAAAGTGTTACCATTAAATGTATCCATTAAAACTTTATCTGGAAAATTAAAAAAAAAAAAAAAAAGGATTTCATCGGGCCCTAAAAAAATTTTTTTTTTTACTTTTTAATAAATAGTTTTTAAATGGTTTAAGTTCCATGATTTCAATTAGAGATGCTTTTTAATTACTAAAATATGATTTTTTAATTCCAGAATATTGAAGAAAAAAAAACAGAATCCAGAAATATTAAAATAGAAAAAAAGAATTTGTGAAAAACTAGCAAGTGTTAACGGCTCACGGTCCGCGTCTGAAATCCTTCAATATAATTTTTTTGTTTAAGTTTAAAGGTAACTTTTAATAAATTGTTACATTGTTTAAAGGTTTTATTGTTTCAATTAATTAGACTTGCTTTTTGATTACAACAATTTTATTTAACCATTTAAATGGAATCCAGAAACATTTTTTATGAAAAAAATAAAAAAAAATTAAATAAATCAAAATCCAGAAAAATTTAAATGGAAAACCCAGAATTTGGGAAAAAATAAAACTGATTTCATAGGGCCCTAAAAATGTAATTTTTGTTACATTATTTTATAAACTTTTTAAATTATGTAAGTTTCATGATTTTTATTATTATTATTAAAATTAAATGTATCCTTTAAAACTGAATCCAGAAAATTAAAACAGAAAAAACTAAATTTGGGATAAATAACATAGGGCCATAAAAATAAAAATAAATTTTGTTTTGTAAGTTTCATGGTTTCAATTAGACATGCTTTTTGATTGCTAAAAATGTATTTTTTAAATTCCAGAACATTTAAAACAGAATCCAAAAATATTAAAATTGAAAAATAGAATTTGGGAAAACTAGCAAGTGTTAGTGGCTCACAGTCCGCGTCTGAATTCCTTCACAGCTTCACATCCCTGACAGATGCCAGGCCGGCTCTAATGAATTAATATGATGTAATGATGTCTCGTGCTCAGGATGGTGGAGACCTCCGACCGTGAGAGGAAACCCATTCGTCTGGGCCTTCACCTCTGCGCCCAAACGCCCGCAAACCAGCTTACCGTCCAGCCTGACCCCCCCCCCCCCCCACCCACCCCCAGCCCACGTTCACTTCGTTAAGATGAAACCCAACCCTAAAAAAAATGATTATGAGTACAAATATGTCTGTGTGGAGCGCGTGCTAATGCCGTTAAGAGCCAAGTGGCGCTCATTTTTCAGCCGTGATTACGTGTGGCGTGTGAGTCTTGCTCTCTTTCTCTTGAGCGGGACGATGATGATGATGATGATTCTCCTTTGACCCCCGGACTGAAGCTGGGCGACGTTATCTGCTTGTGAAACGGCAAATCCATTTAGAGACAGGAAGTGAGGCGCGGCATCGTTTCCGCTCTTCTCGTTCAGCAGAGTTTGCATTCGGCAGAAGCTGAGGTGTATTAATGCCATGAGGAGAAGGTTTTATGGAATCTGTGTGAGTGCAGTTAAAAATAAAATTATTTAAATCAGCCCAGAGACAAGAAATATAATCTGATGGCTAAATGGATTTTATATATAATTTGTGTGTATATATATATATATATATATACATTATATTTTTTATTATTATATTGCATAAAACTAGAATGTTATATTTTATATTTATTTTAATTACCAGGATTTTCTATTTCTTTGGAATATTTAAAAATGATTATGAGTACAAATATGTCTGTGTGGAGCGCGTGCTAATGCCGTTAAGAGCCAAGTGGCGCTCATTTTTCAGCCGTGATTACGTGTGGCGTGTGAGTCTTGCTCTCTTTCTCTTGAGCGGGACGATGATGATGATGATGATTCTCCTTTGACCCCCGGACTGAAGCTGGGCGACGTTATCTGCTTGTGAAACGGCAAATCCATTTAGAGACAGGAAGTGAGGCGCGGCATCGTTTCCGCTCTTCTCGTTCAGCAGAGTTTGCATTCGGCAGAAGCTGAGGTGTATTAATGCCATGAGGAGAAGGTTTTATGGAATCTGTGTGAGTGCAGTTAAAAATAAAATTATTTAAATCAGCCCAGAGACAAGAAATATAATCTGATGGCTAAATGGATTTTATATATAATTTGTGTGTATATATATATATATATATATACATTATATTTTTTATTATTATATTGCATAAAACTAGAATGTTATATTTTATATTTATTTTAATTACCAGGATTTTCCATTTCTTTGGAATATTTGTACAGTATGGGAAGATACATAAATAATCGCGATCCATTTTATCTTCCGTTTTTTAAACAGAATATGTGCGTGTATGTATGTATATATATATAAATACATACAAATAAATACAAAATAATATTAAATATAAATGCTGTATATATATATATATATATATCTTGTTACAAAAAAAATTACTTACCAACTTATTTCTTAATTTATTGGAAATATACATTTTATATCATGTAAATATATATATATATTTATAAAGCAATTAGAAAAGCAAAATGTTATATTGTATGTAATTTGGATATTTTTCTCTGAATGCATACAAGTATAATATAATATATAATAATAATAATATAATATTATTTAATATTTTTTAAACTTCAATCTTTTAAACAGATGGCTATACACATTCATTCATTTTATTTGAATTAAATAAGTTCATCATAGAACATAGTGATTTATCTGCATAATTAAAGAAAAAAAAATAGTATGAACCAGTAAAAGTGAAAAGTTGTTTCAGGAATATGACATTTTATATTTGATGTATTTTGGGAGCATCCTTGAGAATACGTTGCACTCATTGTATGTTGTATTTGAAGCTGGTTTGACAGTTTCTCGTTCGTCTGGCCGGTTGTTTCTTGACCCGGTCTGTTGATTCTCTGTGTGTGTCTCTCTCTCTCTCTCTCTCTCTCTCCCTCTCTCTCCCTCTCTCTCTCTCTCTCTCCCTCTCTCTCTCTCTCTCTCTCCCCCTCCC
>NW_015507366.1:131406-137747 GCF_001515645.1 Sinocyclocheilus grahami | reverse complement strand
CTCTCTCTCTCTCTCTCTCTCTCGCTCTCTCTCTCTCGCTCTCTCCCCCTCTCACACACACACACATACTCACTCTCTCACTCGTGTGTCACAGAGAATATTAAAGCCGCCGCTCACACTTTGATCACATGCTGTCATGCGTAAGTCGCTCTGTGTGTCCTGATGCATATTCTCTCCTTGTAATACCTGTCATACCTTTGTCATTATACACATTTATGTCCTCATTTGTCACAAAAACGCACGCACACACACTCTCTCTCACACACGCACGCACGCACGCGCTCTCACTCTCGCACACATGCTCACTCACACACGCACACACACACTCTCACTCTCGCACACACACACGCTCACTCACACATACACACACACACACAGCCATGCAGTCCCAGGGCTCTCAGTCTCAGCAGAACGTTCACACCACGACTCTCGCTGAAATCCTGATTCTGATCGAGAAGATGCCGTCTGCTGTGGTGGACATAATAAACATAGTAATTTTTATTTTTTATTTTTATTCCAGATTTAGTTTGTTTTAGTTTTAGTTTTAGATTTATTTTAAAATTTTTCCTTTAATTAAAACATTTCTTATAATGTTTATATTTTATTTTATTTCAACTTTATTTCAGTCAACAACATTTTTTTTATAGTTTTAGTTTTAGTTAATGAAACTATATAATAATATAACTGCTATAACTATAAACTAAAGATGGTTTCTGTATTTTTTTATTGTCATGTAAAGACTCTAGAAATGAACAGAAGAGTAAAGCAGTGAGTATTTCTGTTCATCTTCAGATTGAGTAGTTACTGAAGTTAAGTCCGCTATGATCTAGTCAAAGTAATTAGTAACAGTGATTTTTGATTTTAGCATCACCGGCACAAGCGGTTTTATTAATTAGACACTGATAAACTTATAAAACTGATGACGGGTCAAACGAGCAGCTCATTGATCTCGGAGGGTCAGAGGTCAAACCTCAGGTGACAGCGACTGATGCATATTTGATGGATTAACGTCCTGATATCGACTGAACTCAATTAGCATATTATGAGGTATATAAAGTATGCAACATTGTTTTTCAATCATTAGTATGCTAATGCACTAATTTAGCATGCCATTCCATTATCTCAGAAATAAGTGATTATTTAACATTGAATTTTGTGTACTAAAATATAAATTTTAATTAAACATGTCATAAATTTATATTTATTTAAATTTATTTATTTATTGTTGATTATGATTTATGATGACTCAGTTATAATAAACAATTTTATTATAATGTTTTATTTATAGAATATTTTATACTAAAATATAATTTTTCATGAAACAAAATGTCTACAAATTCATTTTCGTAATGAAAAAATATAAGCAATATTTATTTATTTATTGTTGATTATGATTTATGATGACTCAGTTATAATAAACAATTTTATTATAATGTTTTATTTATAGAATATTTTATACTAAAATATAATTTTTCATGAAACAAAATGTCTACAAATTCATTTTCGTAATGAAAAAATATAAGCAATATTTATTTATTTATTTCTTAGTTATTATTTATTATGTCTCAGTTGTAATAAACTATTCATTTGCATTTTTGATTGAATTATGGATACCAAAAATTTTATTTAACACAATTTCATAAAATAAATAATAATAAATCATAAATAAAAAATATCATTTTCAAAAAAATAAGTAATAATTTAATAACACAAATAATATATTAAATTGCAATTAATTCATGTAAAATGATTTAAATTTAGTGAAAGAACTAATTAATTAAAAATGTACATTAAAAAGAGTGAATTAAAATAATTTATCAATTATTTTTGTTTAAAATGTAGTTAAATGCAATTGCTCCTAATTAAATAAATTTTGAAAAGAGTCAAAAAATGACATAATTAAAATCATAGTTGATTTAAGGCACTAGAGAGAGAATCACTATGCTGTGCTGGAGAATCAGTATGCAGCAGTGCTTTCTCTCTCCGCAGGTTTTATATGGTGGCGTGCTGTGATCGCATCGCTGTCGGCGCTCGTCAGGGTTCAGTGGCTCTTCATGACGTCCGCACTGGGAAATGCCAGGTAAGCGTACTGCGTCTCTGCGGTGAGTTTGGATTGGCGCTGGTGGGGTGGCGCTCATCTGGCCTGCAGGTGTCCGTCGGAGGGCAGAGGGCAGGTGTGAGCAGGCAGAGGTGCATGATGGGAACCGCTGCCCTGCTGAGAGAGAGATTGTGCGATCGATCCGGTCCAGCATCCTGAACGTGATGTCACAGCTGGGGTCACATGATTGGTCTGAGTTCTGTGTGTGTGTGTGTGTGTGTGTGTGCGAGTGTGTGCTTGTGTCTCTGTGTGTGTGTGAGTGTGTGTGTGTGTGTGCATGTTTATGAGGACACAAATTTGTATAATAACATGGGTATGACATAGGTATTACAACGAGAAGGTGATTTATGAGGACATTTTCAGTGTCCCCGTAATTCAAAAGGCTTATAAATAATTCAGAATGAGTTTTTTTGAAAATCTGAAATAGCAGAAAGTCTCCTGTGAGGGGTAGGTTTAGGGGTAGGGTTGGTGTAGAGCAATAGAATATACGGTCTGTACAGTATAAAAACCATTACGCCTATGGAGAGTCCCCATAAACCATAAAAACAAACCTGTGTGTGTGTGTGAGCGTGCGTGCGTGTGTGTGTGCGCGTGAGTGTGTGTGTGTGCATGTCTGTGTGTGTGTTCAGTTTGTTTTTTTGTTCGTGTGTGTGTTTGTGTGTTTGTGTGTGTGTGAGCTATATATATATATATATATATATTAGTGCTGTCATATGATTAATCCAAATGATTAATTGCATCCAAAATAAAATTAATTTTATTAAATTGTATATATAAATAAAAACACATGCATGTATATATTTAAGAAAAATGTTTTGTTTATATATATATATATATATATACATGTAAATATTTTAAATATATATAATTTTTTTGTGTATATTTATATACATAATAAATATACACAGTACACACACATACTGTATATTAAGTAAACACAAACTTTTATTTTGGATGCGATAAATTGCTTATTTAAGCTAAAGTTTATTTTCTTTCATGTAACAGATTTTTTTTTAAAAAGTTTAAGTTTTGACTATAATAACTAATAATAATAAATATAATAACCCTGCTTCGTGGGGTTGAAAGCACTCAGAAGGTCATAAGCGGCTGATTTTCCTGAAGAGACGCTCTTGACTGTGTTTCTGTCTGCTGAGGTTTTCTGTGAGCGTTCGTGATCTGACAGGTCAATATTTCTGCTGTCAGATCTTCATCACAGACGCGGGTCAGGTGAGGCTGTTCATCTTTAATTGTGAGAGATTGCGTTAGCGTGCTGCTCTCATAACGCCGCTTCTGTCTTTAATCTAATAGCTGTGTTATGAGGGTGTTTTTGGTGACAGGTCGGACGGTTATTGCATTACTCCGGGTGTTTATCATTCCCACCGCTGCTCAGAAGAAGATTTCAGCTCCTGATTCAATCAAACACAAGTTTACTAGCAATTATACAGACGTCTGATGCTCTGCTGTCCTGGAGCGGGTGCTTTATTGTCTGTGTTCATCTGAAGACTCTGCTTTTCAGGCTCACGGTGGTTTGGGGTCAGAAAAATGTGTTTAGACTGAATGTAAACATGTTAAATTAGACAGGAAAGCTAAACAAAGCACAGTTTATAATGCTATTATCAAGAAAATAATTGCATAACAAAATAGGTATAAAAATGATGCTGCTGTAATGAATAAATAACTGCAACGTGAGGTGCATAAGAAAAGTTGCGATGATCTGTAAATAGAGGCTGTCATATGATAATATATCTTAGCTTATGAATATGATAATCATTCAGTACTGCCACTGTACTCTTTTGTTATAGGCTATTTTTTTTATTTGACCATAAATGTATATATAAATTTAATGTATAATGGATATATAGTGATGATATATATTTATTTTATACATTTATATATTTATATATAACATTTATATTATACAATTACATATTTATTTTATTTATTTTATTTACTTATCAAACTTATAAATTAATCATAGCATAATATTGATTAATAACAATAATAAAACAGTATTTGATGTATTGTACAGAGATATATATATATGTTGATAATTTTCAGCAATTTTTATTATGTTTATTTACAATATTTGTATTTATTGATTTAGTTTTTTATGTTCGGTTACATGTAGTAATAATAATAATAATAATAATAGGTATGTATTATTGGTATTTTATATATATATAATCATATATTTATATTAAACAATTAAATATTTGTTTTAATGTTTTTATTTACTATATTCATATTTTTATTACATCATTATTATTATTAATTTAATCACTCTTTTGTAAGGCTGATGTTGTTTTTATGTAGTGTTATATGTAAATATTTCATATTAAAATCTAGATTGCTAAATAATGATAATATATTTATATTACGATTACGTATTGATTTTATTATTTACTTTATTTACAGTTTGCGTGTATTTTTTGTATTTGTTTTTTTTAATTATAATTTTTTTGAAAATCAGGCTAGTGTTTTGTCTGCGGTCTCTCATCTTCTCTGCTGGTGGTTTAAGCTGCTCTTCTTCACAGTGGTACCCATCTCAATCCCACAATGCACTAGTGCTGCTGTAGGACCCCCTCCCATGATTCAGAGTGGCCCAGAAAGCTCTTAAAACTCACACACACACACACACACACACACACACACAGACACACACACACACTTCATCAGACCTCGCTGGCTTTTCTTTCAGTGTAAACAAGTCAAATTCAAAACCTTACCACATGAAGCCATCAGGAACAGGACGAGGCGGGTTTTTCTTACAGAAGAGGAACATAAATGAGATGTTTTAGCAGTGATATAATGAGACAGGTGTCTAAACATGTGCCTGTTTTTATTTCCACAGCATATTCACTTAAATGTCAGCTAGATAAACCCTTGTTTGCAAGCTTAAAAAAGCTATCAGATGTGACTCTGAATGGCTAAATATTTTAATATAAATAATATAATATAAAAATAGAAATATACATATAAATAGAAATCTATAAATATAAATGTATACTTGAATATACATTTAAATATGCTATTAAATCTAAAAATGTAAATGTAATTATATAAATGTAACTATAAATATACATATAAATAGAAATCTAAAAATATAAATAAATATAAATGTGTATATGTGTGTGTGTGTGTGTGAGTGTGTGTGTGTGTGTTTGTGTGAGAGTGTGAATGTGTGTGTGTGTGTGTGTGTGAGAGAGAGTGTGAGTGTGTGTGTGAGTGTGTGTAAGAATGTCTTCCAGGCTAATGGTATCATTACTGTAAGGCTAAACCAGGCTGTCTGAATGGTGTGTGTGTACTAATGAATTCTCCAGTCCTCCAGGGTCCGCAGGCGTCCGCGGCTGCCGCCTCTCGCTTGCCCAGGCTGGGGATGAGGGCGACTGGCCGTCTGACACCGCTGAAGCCCTACCCCTCTCTGGAGCACCGGAGGAACATGCTCGCGCATGTGTGTGTGTAGACTGACTGACTCAGTGTGTGGGAACTCTAGAGCTTCCTGTGTGTGTGTGTTTCGCTTATCTTCCATCTCATGTTCAGATTTGTCAGATTTGTTCAGATTTTCGTCTGTTTTTTGCAGTCTCATGTGATCACTGGCGTCTCGCTCTGTTCAAACCAGAATCAATTCTTAAGTAAATAGTTGTATGTAATGGCAAAGAATCAATAGAAATATAAAAAGCAATGACATACAGCATAGAATATATGAAATAGAAATAAAAAAGAAACAAAATTAAAGTATGGCATTTAAATATCAATCCATCATTCTATCATCCATCCATCATCCATCCATCTCTCCACCATTCCATCCATCATCCATCATTCTGTCCATCCATCCATCAATATACCATTCCATCCATCCATCCTCTATTCATCTTTCCACTTTTCCATTATCCATCCATCATCCATCGTCCATCTATCTGTCCATCGTTCTATCATTCTGTCCATCAATCCATCGTTCTGTCATTCTGTCCATCCATCCATCATCCATCCATCGTTCCATCCATCATTCTGTCCATCCATCCATCAATATACCATTCCATCCATCCATCCTCTATTCATCTTTCCACTTTTCCATTATCCATCCATCATCCATCGTCCATCTATCTGTCCATCGTTCTATCATTCTGTCCATCAATCCATCGTTCTGTCATTCTGTCCATCCATCCATCTATCCATCATCCAACCAACCATCCATCCATCTATCATTCATTCTGTCCATCCATCCATCATCCATCCATCGTTC